>NC_056745.1:1329133990-1329293990 GCF_019279795.1 Protopterus annectens
CAAATAAAGAAAGAAAAATATATAAACTAAGCTTTGCTATATTCCTGACTATATCTAAAAGAGTTACTATACCCTGGAAATTTACTTACAGAGCAAGGCAGATGTGGTGAATGGATCTTCTAGTTATTGTCAGGTCCAAGACAGAATACAGAATGCTGTGTCTCACTCAACAATGTATCAAATTAATATCTCAAATATTACTGATGGGATAGCTTGCAGAATGACATCATTTCTTGTCATCTGACTCCATCCCAGATGAGACCCTCACTGCTGGAAGCTACCAGTATTTAACATCTACCAGTGAAAATCCATAGACCTCAGATCTCTGGCAGGTGTTGGATGTCATAAAACAATTGCATTTCTTCATGCTTTCAAGATGAGTAATTACTTCAAACTAAAGATAATACAGAAAGTTCCCTAGTTTTTCCCATTCTGTCTCCTTGCTGCATTGAAAACAGAAAGAAGGTATCATCTTTTATTGCGTAGTCTATAAAGTCATTTAATTTCAGCTATTTTTCTGAAGTTTTGGTGGACTTAAGTTAACCTTCTGTGTTCCAGTTTCCACTGTTAAAATATATACACTTAAACAGTTACAACAGTGCATGTACACTTCTGTTCTATTCCAGTAGGGCATGCTGTGGTTATGTTTTAAGCACAAGTACTTTATAAAATATAATTTCAACACACATCTGTACAAACCTAGTTTGATATATATATATATATATATATATATATATATATATATATATATATATATATATATATATATATACGTGACATACAGTTCTAATACATTTGTAACATAAGCATCTTATATAAATCATACTGATATTCACAAACGAAATATAATTATTTACAAAATTCCAGACAGCTGGGCTGGCAGTATCTCCTTTCATCACAATAACTACACACAAGTAAAAATAAACCTAAATGGAATAACTGCTTAACAATCAGCTACCTCTCAAGCTGTCATAACTATAGCCACAGTAACTGGTCAGTAGGTGCAGATTCATTGAGGGTTATGTCATTTCCTTACAGAAATTCATATGAGTTCTTCAGTCATCATAAAGGACATGCAGTAGTACAAAGATGAATTATTTTGAAGTCCTAAACGACTTGAGCCTAGACCACCATTTGTCACTGTTTATTGTAAAAGTAGTTAATTGTAGTCATATATTAGATTACTGACAATTTAACATTCCTGATTAAACATGCTGCTGCTCTGATTTTTGTCTCATTGAAATAAAGGCATTTGCTATTATGGGTCATTTTGTTATCTCTGTTTTTCCCTCTCTCTTTCTTTTTCTTCTTTTCTTTCCCATTATTTGTTCTGATTTCTGTAGGTCCAGTAGTCCCTGGGGCATCTCAATCATATTCTTCCTAGGTGAAGGAGAGATCACCATCACATCCTGCCCACCAGGGACTACTTTACAAGATGGCAACAGTGGTTCCACACCTGTGGACACCTGAGGCATAGTAGCCTAAAGAGCCAACATCCTGAGCTTCTCAGTGCCTGATGTAGGCTGCAGTAGAGAAGGTGGTGGAGAGGTAGTAGGGTCCTTATCAATGGGTCCTCCAGCAGGTGTAAGATCCACTGTCCTTGTCAGCCACAAGAGCTAAAAGATGTCTCAATCCCCTCATCATTGGAGTTAACCTGCCCAGAACCATCAGGACACAGGAATCTCTGAGGCCCTACATATCAGGGTGATATTATCTGCAAGTCCTTTGAACAATTCCCTTTCTGAGTTTCTGCCATCTACATGTCTGTCTGATTTGAAAGGTTGGGACTTGAAGTTACATATCAGCATGCATATGTTGAAATGGATCAATATACACTTGTAGCAAGATGTTCTATGACAACATAAAAACAGCTGCAAATGAAAAATTGTGCCATGATGTAATTTATACAGACTTAGCTTCAGTATTTGATAGGGTCATACACAAAACACTGATCAGTAAATTGAAACAACTAGGTATTGATGCAATCTTGATATGGTGGGTAGCTGAATTGCATACCAATAGGATATGGTAAGTATCATACAGCAATTGGACAGGTGAAATTCTAGGTTACAGTCAGGGTGTCTGACAGGGCTCTGTCCTAGGCCCATACTTCTTTAGATTGTATCTTTCAAATCTATCTTTTTCATCTGAGGTGTTTTGCAGACTGTATGCAGATGGCTTGAAAATGGGTAAACAGATTACATGTGTTACATACAGGGCAGGTCTACAAAAGAACTTGACTAAATCCATAATTTCAGCACATGAAAATAGCATGCTGATAAATATATCAAAAACTAAGCATATGAGATTTGGAAGACATAGACTAAAAGGTGATTGAAACTGCAGACTCATTTAAGGAGCTGAGTATATGGGTAGATTCAGCTTTGAGTTTTTCTAATCATATTAACCGATTGGTTAATAATAGTTATAGAACTATAGGTTATATAAAAATATTTATACAGTCTTGGAAATTAGAAATGATAAAATCATTGTTTGTAAATCACATTAGACCCAGACCAGAGTGCGGAATAACAATATGGAACCTTATAAGAAAACAAGCATGAATAAATTGAAAAGAGTATAGCAGAAATATACCAAAGTTATCCATGGATGTGGAAATTTAAGTTATTATGAAAGACTAAAATATCTGAACTTGTACCATGACTCATAGATATTTAAGAAGAGACCTTTTCCAAGCATAAAGGGTATTTAGAGTCAGCTACCTTTGGGAATGTTTGAGGTTATCAGAAAGTAGAGAATCATCAGACAACCTATGTAGGAGATTATTCCAGGGATAAGAAGCCAAAGGAGGATATTCCAGGGTGACTTTCTGTCACCGTTGCTCTTTTGCCTTGCCCTAACCCATTAATCTGTCTGTTTAACAGATTAGGTCATGACTATAATTTAGCTTCCAGTAAGCAACAAAGTATAAAGACTTTTCATCTTCTCTTTGTTGATGACTTAAAATGTATAGCTCATCAGATGAGGAACTGAAAGCACAACTGCAAGTAGTCAAAACTTTTCAGATAATATAAGAATGCATTTGGTCTTGATAAATGTGCGAAAGCAACCTTTAAAGCAGGAAAGCTGCAGCACCAAGAAAACATCAGTTTGGGACAATAATATAATATAAAAGAACTTGAGTAAGAGGGAGCGTATAAATATTTGGGAAGTGATGAAGGATCAACAATAAAACATGAAGAAATGTGAATAAAACTTAGTAAAGAATATTTTAGAAGACTTAAATTAATCCTGAAAACAGCATTGACATCTAAGAACAAAATTCAAGCTATAAACCAATTTGCTATTCCTGTCCTAACTTAAATTTTGGAGTGATTGACTGGCTCTAAAAGGTGTTGGATAGATTACACACAAAAACAAGAAGGATGCTTCATGCTCATCAAATGATTTATAAAAATTAGTGCATATCAAGATTACATATTCCCCATTCCGAAGGAGGTATAGGCCTACTTGAAATTGATTACATGTATAGATCTGCAATTGTGGAACTGCATACATATCTGCTGACCTCACAAGACCCAAACATAGTGAAAGTTTTGAAACATGAGGAGACTAAATCTAAGATGATTTCCCTCCTTAGTCTAGCAGAAGCATGTTAGCGTCAAGCGGGAATGGAAATCAAACCAGAAGTAGATAAAAATCAGGCAGCAATTGAATGCGGCAAAAGACAAAAGAAAGAATATAAGGTGAAGGATCAGATGAGGCAAGAAATGTGGAAAATGCATAAATATAGTTGAAAGTATAGAAAACTCCTGGAAGAACCTCATGTTGATCAGGATGGATTGCAGGACTGGTTAAGGAGAGGCAAATTCAAACCAAAACATGAAAGGTTATTATTGGTGGCCCAAAATAGTGGGCTACATATACATTGGTTTACAAAGTCCATTGAACATGTGGAAGAAACAAACAAATTTAGGTTTTGTAAAACAGAATTGGAAACAGTTGCACATCACATTGTTGGTTGTGATATACTGATGGCAGAAGGACTGTATACTGAAATGCATAATAATGTGGCAAGACTGTTTCACTGGGGATTGTCCAAACATAATATTGAAGTAGCTGAAAATCACTGGAAACATGAGCGAGAAAGCATCATAGAAAACATTGAAGTCTACATTACTTGGGATCACCCATTACCAACAGTTCAAAAGATAGATGCAAGAAAACCAGATATAATGGCACATGAAAAGAAGACAAAAGTAGCATTGATCATTGAAATTGCTACACCTAGTGACTACAGTGTCTTGTGTACAGAGAGACACAAAGTCATAAAATATCAGGATTTGCAGGCAGAAATGAGAGCAATGTAGAAGAAAGATACCCAGACAGTTCCAATAGTAGTAGGAGCAACAGGTCTTATAAAAAAGAATCTACAGTCGTATTTAGATATATCATCAGTACAGGTAACTCCATACAAATTGCATTACTGGGCACATTGCAAGTTTTATGAAGAACACTTCTGGATGACTTCAAAGATTGAAACAATACTAACTTCATGAACTTTAATCATATTTTGACTTAGGATTGGGGTCCATTCCTGTAATGGTATTAGAAACTCAAAATACCTGGAGACATTAAAAAGAGATTATATAGGAATGAGAAGTGTATTAATTGGTTCTATGAGACAGTAGCTGATGCACGTAATAAACTACCAAATATATTAAATCAAGTACTAGTTTAGATCTTTTTAAGAACAACTTGGACATTTATTATACGAATGACTGTTTTGGTATTTGTTAGGGTACAAGGGCATTATTGCCCATGTCTGAAATATTTGCATGCATGTATGTATGTATCTTCACAAGTTAGAAGGCAGGACAAGAAAGCAGAAGATAGGTAAAATAAAGTGGTGCAGTGTCACTCTTTATGGAGAGTGACTAAACTATAACAATTTTCTTTAGAATTGACACATGCACCAAGATGGTGATAGCAGCATCACAATGTATGCTAGTTGTTGCTTCTATCCTGCTGCCTGAACTGAGTGTGGCTGAGTCACCCTTTCACACCTAACAATGTTACTGTAACAACAACTGACGTGCATTGTTTTAACACATCATACCCTAGCAGCCTCTTCATTTAGTTGAGATTCCTTGCTTAGACATGTACAGTACACCCAGACCGCTCAGCTGTACAAGAATAAACATTTCATAAAATTCAGTCATTTTAAACACTTCCGTGTTTAGTGTTCCTATAGCACTGGGGTCCTCAGCTGATTCTGTTTTTTTTTTTTTTTTTTCTTTTTTTGGTCACATATTGTTGTGAGGGATCAGTATGAGACAATCCATAATTAGAGTTGTTTATATAAGTGGCAGGTCTAGAATTCTCTTGATTTTTGCCCCAGCCAGCTGTACAGCTTTAAGGATTTTCCATGCTTACTTGGTTTAGATAACCAGTCTAAAAATCAGTAGCACTCCTGCTTTTAGACATGTGCTGAGAACCATAACATTTTTGGGAGGCAATGCTAATATGTAAGTAACTTGTAGCCTGCATTTTAAGCTACATTTCTAGTAAAGAGTAAGGAAAATAACTGTAGAGGGGAAAAACACTCTTAAAAACAGTATAAAAGAATGAATGGAGAGTCATTGGTGCAAGGTCTATTAGCACTGGATGATGAAATGAAAGCAATGATTAGACGATCAAAATGCTTCTTGAAGTTGGAGAGGATAGCAATTCAATGAGATGAACTGTGGCAAAGCAGCAAGAATGATTAACAGAACATATGGATAAAGAAGGATAAAATGTAATCAAGAGTGATAAAAATCAAAAGTGCTGTTGTCTGCTTGGTAGTGCATGGATGAAGGCCTGCTGTTACTTGTGTGACTGCAGTTTAAATATCAGGTCAGGTAGTAGAGCACTTGAAAAGAGAAAGGTGGCAGTGAGGGGCTGATGTAGGACTACCCATTCGGGGGGGGGGACATCTGCAGCTGCACAGAATACAGTATAATGACTGGAGATATTTCCTTGACTTTGCTATCTAAGTGGTAGTAGCTTATTTAATGTATGCCCAGAAGCATACATGGACACATGAGGTACTGCAAGCTCCAAATGTGATGCAGGTACTAGAGTTAACATCTGGAAAGTTATACAGAAATGTTTTTGATCCTCATGCTGTAAATGATATGTTTATGGATTTGGGAGCTTTAGGTAGTTCTAACATGTTAACAGCTAGGGTCTAACCTTTAAATGTGGCAGAACCCAGTCTAGGGAAGTTTAACCCAAAACCCAAACCCTCAGGTTAATGGGAGGAAGACATTTCTGATTTTTATAGAAGAAGAAGAAATACAGTAAACTGAGCTGAAACACCAGAAACCTTCATGTCTGCCTGGACAATGGCTCTTTCTGGATGGCTTTAACTTCAGGTCACATATAACCACCCCTTTCTGGGGAACAAATGGGTTCAAACTAGATGGAGTGGGGTATCATGGTCATTAAGCATGGAAGCAAAAAGTACAGTTGTGTACCTACCATAAATGTAGATGTTCGAGTGTATTCACTGTTGCAGTCATTACAATTGGGTTATCCTGCTGGCAGGCTACCCGCAGTCAGCCTGAATTTCAAAGTCTAGGTCCGGCGTCAGTTGCTGTCACCTCCTCCCAGACATCAGTGCGCCAGGGTATAAAAGATGCAGCAAACGCCATTTTCTTCAGTTTTTCTTGCCCCAGATGTCAGGTGCCCCCAAAAGGGTAGGCTAAAAATATGTCAATAAAGCATACATGCACTAAATAACCAGTTTACTTCATCTACAAGCAAATACACCACATAGGTTGTATAGAATAGAGAAGTACAGATAAGGTCCAGCAAAGGTAAGGGGGGTGGTGGGTGGGTAACCTGGACTGCAACAGTGAATACACTCGAACATCTACATTTATGGTAGGTACACAACTGTACTATGTTCATTGTGTTTCACTGTTGCAGTCATTACAATTGGGTTGAATCCCAAAGCTAAGGTTGGGAGTCTGGAACTAAATAGAATTAGGAGCAGCTATGAGGCCCTGCAGAACTGCAGTGGCAAAGCCTGCCCTGGATTTGGGATAGAGTGGTAAGTGGTAGTGCTTTGTAAAAGTATGCACTGAACTCCAGGTTGCAGCCTCTAAAATGTCTTTGGTGGGTACGCCTCTGAGGAAGGCTGCTGACGTGGCTGCTGCTCTGGTTGAATGTGGCCTAATGCCCTTAGGCACTGATTTGCCATGTTGAGAATAGCATAGACGAATGCAGTGACCTATCCACTTTGAGATAGCCTTTCCTTGTAATCCTGCAGCATATGCTACCAGTAATTGCTCAGTCTTTCTGAAAGCTTTGGTTCTGTCCAAGTAGAAATGCAGCTGTCTGTGTATGTCCAAAGAATGCAGAAGTTTCTCACCCTTATTCTATGGGTTTGGGTAAAAGGTAGGCAAATGACTAGTTTGGTTGAGGGCCACACTGGACACTACCTTAGGCATAAAAGTGGAATTTGTCCTTAGAGAAACCCTATCTGGATGGAAGATGATAAAAGGTTCCACAGCCATGAGTGCTTGTAGCTCTGAGACTCGTCTTGCAGAGGTTATTGCTAGGAGCAGGGCTGTTTTCCATGATAAAAATTTTATATCAGCTGTAGTGGCTGGCTCAAAAGGAGGCAGAGTGAGTTTTTTCAAGACATAATTGAAGTCCCATGCAGGTATTGGTGATCTCCTTGGAGGTCGTAAGTTTTTGGCTCCTCTGAGGTACTGCCTTAATAAAGGATGAGAGAAAATAGGTGGCTCTGTATTGTAAAGAGTTGAAATGGCTGAGGCACGAATCTTAACTGATGAAAAGGATAGGCCTTTGTCCAACATCTCAGTTAAGTATTGCAAATTTGATTTATATTTGGAACAATCATGTCAATTCCTTATGCCTGGTTCCAAGCACAGAATCTCTACCATTTTTCTGCATAAGATTTTCTGGTACTGGGCCTCCTGGCCTCCAAAATAACATCCATAACCACTTTAGAGAGAGGTGAATTTTGAAAAACTACATTATCCGCCATACTGCCAGATTTAAGGTCCTGAGTTGGCTGTGCATGATCTGATTGTTTTTTGGATCAGTAAGTAAGGAATTTGAGGTAATGTCCATGCTGGGCATTGAGTCAAGTTCCTTAGGATTGGGTACCAGTGCTGGTGGGGCCAGTCTGGGGCAATCAGTATCATTTTTGGCTTCTCTTGTCTGACCTTTAGGACTACCTTGGGGAGGAGAGGCAATGTTGGAAAGGCGTATACTGTTAAGTTTTTCCAGTTGAAAGATAGAGCATCCACTTTCCATGCTTGCTTGTGATAAGTCCTTGTGCAGAATCTCTGTAGTTGGCAGTTGGGAGGGGAGGCAAATAGATCTATGTGCGGGCATCCCCAATTCCTTGTTATCATGTTGAAGACTTGTGGAGCCAATTTCCATTCGTGGGGATCCATGAGGTTTCTGCTTAGTTCGTCTGCCAGAGTATTTATCTTTCCTGGCAGGAATTGTGCTTGCAGATGTACTTGGTAAGTCAATGCTGTGTCCCACAAAGTCATGGCTAGTCTGCAATGGGGGTAGGAATGTGTGCCTCGCTGCTTGTTTATGTACCACATGACTGTAGTATTGTCATTCTTTATCAGTAGTTGTCCTGGATGAAGTAGATCCTTGAAGGCTGTCAGGGCATTTTGAACAGCTAGCATTTCTTTTTGATTGATATGTAGATGCATTTGGATTGTGGACCATGAGCCCTGAATACATCTTCCTGCCATGTGGGCCCCCCAGGCATAATCTGATGCATCTGTTGTCAATGTTTGCCTGGCTGGGGGCATGGTGAATGGCTGCCCCTTGTTGTGGTGGCAGGCCTTTGCCCACCATTGAAATTCCTGTTGTAGGCAGGGAATGAGTGTAATTATTGTTTCCAGGCTGTGGCAATGTTGAGTCCAAACACTTTTTAGATACCATTGTAGTTTCCTCATATGCAGTCTTGCATATGGAATTAGCAGAATGCAGGATGCCATGAAGCCCAAAGCCTGCAGAATTTTTCTTGCAGTTAACTGGGTGTTTGTTGCCAACCTTTTGAAATAAGTAGTCAGTTGCCTTTGTTTGTCTGGCGTGAGATAAGCCATCTGGGCAGTTGTATTTAAGCTTGCACCCAAGAATATTATCTCTTGAGAGGGTACAAGTTTTGATTTCTTCTCATTTACTGTGTACCCTAGGCATGTTAATAATCTTTTTACAAACGCCAGATGCTGTAGTAGTCTGTCCTTGTTCTCTGCTTGAATAAGGCAGTCGTCCAAGTAAGGATATATTTGTATTCCTCTTTGTCTGCAAAATGCAATTACTGGTGCCAGGCATTTTGTGAAGACCCTGGGCACAGTAGATAAGCCAAACGGCAGTGCAGAGAATTGGTAGTGCATTGAGCCAGCTATGAATCTGAGGTATCTTCTGCATGATTGTCTGATTGGGACATGCAGGTATGCCTATTTTAGGTCTAAAGTTACAAGCCAGGCCTTCTTGCCCAGCATGGGCCGAAGCTGCTGCAGAGTCAACATTTTGAATTTTGGAATATCCAGATATGTGTTTAGAACAGATAGGTCCAGCATTGGCCTCCAGGCTTTGTCCTTTCTGGGCACCAAGAAAAGTCTTGAGTAAAATCCTTGTCCCTGCTCTTGCTGTGGTACTTGCTGAATGACCCTCATGTCCATGAGGGATGAAACTTGCTTTTGTGCCTCTGTCCATTGATTTTATGGCAGGTCTGGCATACCGTTTGCCCTTGGCAGGGTGTGAAAGTGGAACCTGTAACCTTGTGACACTATGTTCAAGACCCATTTGTCCTGGGTGATTTGGTGCCAGTTTTGAGAAAAAAGTGCTAGTTTTCCCACTAAAGGAGCTGCCAGTAGATAAGTGCTTGGTGCTGGCAGGGGGAAGTCATTGGGACTGCTTTCTGTATGGCTGTGACTTGTCTTCTCCGCTTTTGGAGGTAGAAGCACCCCATTGTTTAGACCTATATGAGCCTTGGGGCTGGGATCTGCCTCCAGGGCAACTGTATCTGCCTCTTTGTGGCCTATCTGACACTGGAAAGGACCAGTTCTTTGCAGGCCAGTGTCTGCTAAATCTTGGAGGCTGTACTGTAAGAAATCCTTGACTGTCTGCATAGATTTGGGTTTGTCCTCCATTTTCTTCAACACCTCTTCTGCTTTAACACCAAACAAGGTATCATACTGTAATGGAGCATCTAATAATTTTGCTTTAACATGATCAGGCAGATTCTGTTCCTTTAACCAAGCATGCCTCCTAATGACAGAACCCATAACAGTGGCTCTGCAGGAGGCCTCCAAAGAATCAAAACCACATTGTAAAGTATGGTTTCCAACTTGTTCAGTTGCATGCAATAAATCCTGCATTTCTTTATTCTCTGCATATTCAGAATTTCTCAACAGTTTCTGTATAAGCAGTGACATTATGTATTGCTGATATTTAAGCATATGAAACTGACAATTTAAAGCCCTTATAGCCAAGGTAGCAGAAGTGTAAATCTTTTTTCCCCATCTGTCCAGTGCCCTGGAATCTCTGTCAGAGGGGGTAGGGGTTTTTTGCAGTGGAAGCCTTGACCCCCTTGGGACCCTGAGAGATAGTTTCTGGGTCAGCAGCAGGGTTTTTGAAAAGAAATTTGTGGGAGTTTGGAACCCTGTAGTATCTGTCTATCTTAATAGGAGCTGGAGGTAAGGAGTCAGACTGGACTCTGAAAATATATCATCTACAATGTCTAGCACAGGTGGAGTAGCAAGGGGCCTGTGCTGAGGCAGTAAAAGAAAGTCTCTGAGCCTTTTCTTAGATTCTGAATAATCTTGGCTCTCCCAGTGGAAATGCTCCCTCATGGTATGCAGTGTTTTGCCAAAAGAATAATCCTCAGGTGGAGAAGCTGAGGGAATAGATTATTCAGCATCAGAATCCTCATAAGGAGGAAGAGAGTATTGCTGATCAGAAGAGGAATCAGATGAAATGGAAACCTGATCTGAAGATTCATATTCTAACTCTTGCCTAGGCCTCTTGTCAGGAGGGGGATGAGAACTCCTGATCAAAGTAATCAGGTTTTCAGCCATTTTGAGCATCTGTTTTTTAGGCATGGAGGCCTGTCCATGGGGCTGTTGTACTTGTTTCTTTGTCTTTAAAGCTGCTTTAGTCTTTGCCTTTGAAGCTGAAGTCATTTTAACATATAATTGTGTAGGCCTGAAAACACCCTCAGAAGCCGATGCCTGCTCAGCGGCTCCAGACCCATCTGAGGGAATGGTTTCCGAAGGTCCAATACCTTGAGATTCTGTAGGCCTGGTTGACTCCGCGTGGGAGTCGGTATCGGCCTGCGGCTCTAAAGTAGCGGTCGTCAGGGGCTGCGAAAACACCTCACTGAGAACCGGCGAACTGGTGACTGGCCTCGAAGAAGCCTCGTCATCAGTTTTTGACCTCGGATGCCTGTCCTTTTCTTTTTCTTTGCATTTTTTGTAAACTCCGGTAGTCGGCTGTTCCAATGGCATTATATAATTAAATTGTCTGCCAAAGTAATGAAATGCAAAATCGTACCGACGATTAATAGTGCGTTGGTTAAATCTAGCACAAAACTGATAACTAGCAACGTCGTGGTCAGGGCCTAGGCAAGGAATACAGTAAGAATGAAAATCATTATGAGGTATTTGCTTCCCACAAGAAATACAATTATTAACTTTTTCTGACATCGGTCTGGAGCAAGAAAAAAGTTTCCCCAGTGGGGTACTTAGCTTTAAATGAAGACTTCGGATCTGAAATTCAAACTCGAAAATCTCAGGAGTCGAGTCAAGAGAACTGCTTTTGCTTCGGGCACCGCGCGGCAAGAAAGACTGAAGAAAATGGTGTCAGCTGCATCTTTTATACCCCTGGTGCACTGACGTCAGGGAGGAGGCGACAGCAACTGACGCCAGACCTAGACTTTGGAATTCAGGCTGGCTGTGGGTAGCCTGCCAGCAGGATAACCCAATTGTAATGACTACAACAGTGAAACACGATGAACATCTAATATATAAAAAGGTCAAAAAATACTTAAATATGCTCATGTAAAAGGTTACTTTCTTGGAGAAAGAGCTAATCAGAAAGAAAGGTAAGTGTGCTGATCTAAAAAATTGCTATAGATGATCAGTCCTCAGAATAATGAAGATACCAAAATGATCTTTGAGGTCTTCATATCTATCTGCCAGTTAGAAGAGTTCCGAATGCAGCAGAAGAGATTAACATACATGCAGTTCACAGCCAATGAGTGAAAAGGGGTACTCTGTCAATAGAACATCCTCAGCATGTGGTGTGTGTGTTGGTGTGTAATGTGCAATTATGAAGCTAGAAAATGTGACCTGGCAGAAAGTAAACAAGGAAAAACAATACTAATAGAAGATATATGTTTCATGCAATATTAACTGGAAGAGCTGGACAGGAAGCAGAGAGCCTTTGACTTACTGGGAGAAAAGACGTAACATTGCAAACATGTAGACAGCCCCTGTAAAATCATTAAAGCAGCATATGCCAGCTTAGTGGTATGAACTTTGTCTCACAGTTTCAGTGTCCAGGGTTCAGGCCTGACCTCATCTCACTGATGTTTTAGATTTTTATATTTTGTCACCATTTCTGTACGGGTTTTCTCTGGATACTTCAAATTTACTCCCACGTCAAAAGCACACTGTTTCATTGGTTACATTGACCTGGGCATATAAGAAGCATTAAGGAAAGGTGGACAACCTATGAGCAATTAGAGTTCCCTTCCAAAAGCAATAGAGAAACAGCTATTTTCATTTCCTTCAATCACACATTTCAGAAATTTAAAAACTGTCCAGGTTGTGCAAGTAGTATATTTTTATTTTCATTTGTTTTTAACATAGGACAATTTACAAATGCAAGAAACATCTGTTTCATAGAAATAGCATCATTTTTTTACTCTTGCAGTGTACCATATACTGAATTATTTCAGGAGCTTAAGATGTCACTTTGCCCTATCAGTTTTATACTCATAGAATAGTTCACATTTTATTTTCACTGTAAATGTCCCCACACATTTGGGTTCCTTCTTTCCAACCTTATGTGTTACCAAAAATTCCATAGTAGAATGTCATTCATTGCTAGTCACAAGGCAAACAGCACACTGCATAAATGTTATTGAGTTTGCTTCTGTCTATCAGTACTTCTGAACTATTTTAGAAACACAATAGCACTGAACCTCTTTCTTTAGTAACACTTTGCCCATTGCTTAGACTGTAGTTAAAAACATGAAGTGTAGTCACCAATGTCCAGTACATTCATTTCAAAAATGGCTTATTTTTCTCAAAATACCTGTGCAATAAATGTCATTGCCATACACCAGCGTAAATGCTTTCTACTTATTTGATTTATTATTCTCATTCTTGCCTTATATTTCTCAAAAAGCCAGTGCAATACTTTTCCTCAGTATACGACACTATACACAATTGCTGATAAAACCAGCATTAATATTTTTTCTCAGTATGTCCTTGTTTATGAGAACCTAAGATGTTATAATGCCACAAGGTTTTCCAACATTCTGTACCATAACAAACTTTTTCCAGTACTTTGTATATTAGTTTATCAGTCACTGTTTCACTTTTTGGCATACCACTTTTCTACACTTTGCATTTGCCAACTACACTTTTTTACACTTAAAGAATTAAAAACAGATTTGCCCAAGTCACAGGAAAATTTACACCACAATGCTTTACAATCGGCAGTTCTAATATATACATCAAATGCACCAAACTGTTATGCACAATTTGAAACTTCACCACAGTTTTACTATTTCACTAATTTCTTTTACCAGCATTCTTATGCACATGCCTTATACTGCAAGAGCATTTGTTTTTACCCATTTCTTTCAGCAGCTTAATACCTTTATTATGCAAATCTCTGGTAAGTAACAATTCAATAATTTTCTTTGCATCTCTTTTTGGGAGCGAACATTTAGCAAATTATTGTGTACTTTCTGGAAAACAAGCTTTCAGCAGTTTCATATCACTTTGTTAAAACCTTCAGCAATACTTTCCATTCTGCCACTGTTTTCCATGCCATCCAAATCTATTTAAACTTGGTTCAAGAACTGGTCATACCTTAATTCTCAGAGTCTAGCAACTGTATTTGTGCTTCTGCTTGTTGTGTGTGCAAAAATGAAGCCTCTCACTCACTTACCTTTCAATTACTAATTCATTCAACTGTACTTATTTGAGAGGGCTGCTCTCCTATCCCCATTTCAGTGCACACTCCTTTAGAATACATTGCTGTAAAATTTACTCTTGTTAGCCTCACAGTAACCCAAAAGCATGTCCATTCTTTTTCATTCTGATTACTCATAGCAGAAATTTATTTATTTTATTTTATTTTACATTTGTTTACTGGGAAGGTCCGACTGGACACAGGTACTTTTTCAGAGGAGGCCCGGGGAAAAAAGCTCCACATATAACACAATACAGTACAATACATTACAATACAGTACAATACAATACAGTAGTTGAAAATTCAATAAGGTTAAATATTAGTTGAGTATAATACAGTGAAAAACTTATTCACAGGATAAAAGCATGGAGTAGCTTGCTATAGTAGCTTGAGCATACTTAGCAAACAGTATAATATATTAACATAGCTGAATTTATTTAGGTTAGTATAACTTAGCCTGGGGAGGGGTGACATGGGCATAGCCATTTCTTTAAACAGTGTGTCTTGAGAAGTTTTTTGAACTAGTTAGTAGAGGATGTTGAAGTTAGGTGATATGGGAGAGTATTCCAGTATCTGGCAATGGAGCAGGCAAAGGGAGATTTACCTGCTTCATTTGTGTGTTTGATGATATTTATGTGATTCCGGTCTGCAGACCTTATGTTTCTGGAGGGCTTATAGGGGGAAATTTGTTGTTTCAGGGCATGGGCTTTGTCAGCATGGTAGTAGAGCTTATGTGCGATTGTTAGTTGGTCGAGTTGGAGCAGCTGTGGAAACTCGAGTCAGTTGAGTTGTTTAAGGGCTAGGCAATGATGGGACCTATGGGTGGTTTTGGTAGCAAATTTGGCAATTTTGTTGCAGCAAGATTCTATCTTGGATAGTTCTGTTTGGCGTAGGTTAGTTAAGATAGGGGAGGCATACAGGAGGATGGATAGCAGATGGTTTCTAGCCATGGTGGCTTTGGTGTACTTGGTCATGTATTGGTGGTTCCTATAAAAGAGTCCCATCTTTTTGTTGACCTTTTTGATTGTTTGGGCGATATGGATGTCAAATTTCAGATTGTTGTCAATTTCAATGCCTAGGAGTTTAGTGTGAGATGTTGGGGTGATAAGGGTGTTATCTTTAGATGTTATGACAAAACTATTGTCTATGGGAGGAGATTTACCAGGGTAGAAGAGAAATGAGTTTGTTTTTTTGGGATTGAGTATAAGCTTGAAATTAGTGTACCATTCTTCAGCTAAGGTAAAGTTTTTTTGGGTTATGGTTTGTAGTTCATTCAGGGTGGGTGCAGCACATATAAGAGTGGTGTCATCAGCAAATTGCACTATAGAGGCAGAGAGTGAAGATGATGCAATTTGGTTAGTAAATATTGAAAATAGTAGTGGACCGAGGATGGACCCTTGTGAGACACCAATAGTTACTGGAAGTAAGGGGGACAGTTGGTTCTGCCATAGGACTGCCTGTTGACGGTTAGATAAGTAGTTCCCAAACCAAGATACGGTAGAGGAAGTTATGTTAAGGGTAGCAAGGGTATTCAGGAGCATTCTATGGTTGACCATATCAAAGGCCTTATAAGTCTAAGAATATGGAGGATACTAGTAGACCGTTATTTCTGTGGGTATTGACAGTGTCTGAAAATGAGAGCAATCCTGTGGTCGTGCTATGGGGGGGTCTAAAACTATGCTGGGATGAGGATAGTAGGTTGTGTTTTAGGATGTAGTGCATAAGCTGGGAATGGACTATTCTCTCTAATATTTTTGATAGGGGAGATAGAATTGCTATGGGATGATAGTTTGTGAGTTCACAGGATTGGCCTCCTTTGTGTAAAGGTATAATGTGAGATATTTTCCAAGAGTGAGGTATTTTGCATTCTGTTATTGATCTGTTAATGAGGATGGGAAATGAGAAATGGTTAATGAAAAATCATTTCAAAAAAGCAGTCTGTCAGCAAATATATACTCACCCCCCTCCCCAATCTATCTCTATCTCTGCAGCTGCAGTAATACACAGAAAGAAGCAATTTTACCAGTGGAGAAACTTAACTCACTAAGTTAAATGAGTCAATCATTTGAAGTTAGTGATGCAGTAGCACAAAATATTGTGATTTGCTGTCATGTTTTAGAAAGGACTTTACCATTCTAGCATTTTTCATGGACTTTTAGCTCAAGTCCCACTCCAATAGTCTGTCCAGTCTTTCAAACACACACCAGAACACCATCTTTAAAGTCTGAAACAACAATCTGCACTGAACTTTAACAAGTAATTAGCAAGACAGGCTTACCTATAGGTCATTGAATGACTAGCAGTTGAGCAGCCTGTCAGTTGAATGTTTTGATGAGTTTCACTACAATGTGCTGTGTTGTGCTACCCAGTGGAGTGCTTTCCAAATTCTCCACTGTGATGTGTCCATGCAGTTGTTATATATAATTTAATGGGTGGGGGCACAGCCCAAGATTTTTTTGTGTTTTTGAATTAACTGTTTTTGTTTTTCAATTTTTGGAAAATGATGAGTTGAAAAGATGTACCTTAATCACATGTACATAAACCAGCAGGATATCACATTTTTTTTCATATATGTGTATATGACTCCATACTGATAGCAGGGAATGTAAATAGCACATTATCAGTGATAATACAGGAACTTAAGAGCTTTTTAGAAATTCAAGCCTGCAGGTCAAACAAGGAGAAGATGGCTACAGCAAGGATAACAACCAGTAGATGAGTAGAAAAACATAGGAAAGGCAATGTGCTAAATATCTCTGGTTGGAGGCTGTCTCTAAGGTATAGAAGGTACTACCCTGATTATGTCCCAGATGATCCAAGTTTGACTGGCAGCCCTAGAGGGATGGTACAAAGTAACCAATGCTAATTCATCCATCTTATGTCAAACATGTTAGCAGAATCCAACACAATAGCTCCAAATATGATACTGCAACTTTTAAAACTTGTGACTCAGGGAATGCAAGCCCACCAAGGAGGATGCATACCTTCCAGTTTGTAATTACAAATATGTAGTAGTGTGCACTTGCATTGTGTACATCATATTGAACATTGCATCACAATTTCTGGCCACTAGAGTCTTAGCAGCATGAAAAATATCTACTAACACCCACTGAATGATGTTTGAGATCTAAGGTGTTCCATCACAATTAGCATAACGGGGATGGGAGGGCTTGATGGTCAATGTAGGGACAAAAGAAAAATACAAAATTATGTATGTCAAGCTGCAGTTTTGGGAAACAATGGTAGAGACCAAAGACAACAGTTTAAAAAAGATGAAGAAAGACATAAAGAGAACATTTGCAACTTGGAAGAGGAAAATGAGAATACAGATAGGAAGACTGAATGCATTAAAAAATCTCAAAAAATGAAAGCAATAGACAGACCCAGGCAACTGTGGTGCATATTCTACTAAAGAGAAGGAATAAGAGCAAGAAACATTGTGATGACTTTGGTGGGTAGTAGGAAGACCAAGGACCACATAAGGGCATTGTAGGCAAAGGAACATTATTGTGGAGTGGAGTATGCCATAGTTCAGATGACACACATGGGCATATAATGTTGAATATCAGGTATAAAATGCCCTGTTATTGCACTGGTTAAAATGACTGTGGTTAAAGAGGAACAACAAACAGGTGTAAGCAATTGGATAACAAATAAGATCTATAGAAAATATAGAGAAAGGTTGGAAGGATGGAATGAGCAAAATGTATAAGATGCCATGAGAAAGGGGTAAATTGAGAGAAGCTTGGTTAAACAAGGAAATTGAACTAGTAAGCCAGGAAATCTGGTTTAATGGGTATGAAAATTTAGGAATAATTAGGACACAGCACAAAAAAAGAGATAAGAAGAGGTTGGAATTGCATGTTTAACTCCAAGCAATTATAGTATAAATAAAGGTAATGGTAATTATATCATCTACATAGTATTTCTTCTCTGTTGGTTACTATTTGCAGCAGGTTTCCTAACAAATGCTCACACATGCCCTGCTAAAGCAGCAATTCAAGCAATCTGTCAACTGATTAACAGCAGGTTCTCCAAATAGCAGCCATGCAAGGAAATATCAACAAAAGCCCTTTCTTTCAGTGATGCATTCTAACCCAGCATTGGTATTTCCATTATTCCTTATGTGATTTACAACTGCATATATCACTGCTATGCATATTCCCTCAGTTTCCCTATAACATCTGTATCTTGTGTGTAGGTAACTTCCTGATCGAGCTCTTTTATTACTTTCAGTAAAATGAGTTATATTTTACCAAGCCTTTTCAGATGTACTTAACATTTAGGTTGCTCAGTATCAGTCTTTTTCATATATTTAAGTCAACGTCTTGCCTTCCATGTATATTTTTCATTCCCAGCACTCCATCCTATTCTTTACTAGTCATTTTAATTTCTATATGGCCCAGTCTTAGCTTGTGATTGCCTTTGTCACCCTCTCTAGTTATATTCACTGACCTTGATCTTCTCTTCACCTGTCATTTTGTGTCTAGCATTTCCAGTTCTGAATTGTTTCCCTCTTCCTATCTTCTGTCTTACTGAACAACAGTCTACTCTTATGTTGCACTCTGTTGTCCTCCCCTATTCAATCCAGTTTATGCAGAATTTCTGGTAGACCACTGCTGAGTCTTCTGATGTACCTGAAAAGCCATCTCCCCACTTTCATTGTCTCAGAGGTACCTTCCTCTGCATTCTGCTTTGTTCTCTACTTTCCCTGTTAACTCAGTGTTTGTGGCACCCTCCAGATCAATTTTTTGAGTGTCTCGGCATTGTATTATTCAGTCCCATTGCCTCTTTTCCTTCTCTAGGTCCATCTGGTTCATCTATATTTTTTAAGTTGGATACTTCCCCCTTCATTCTATGGTGCTATTGGTATCTTCCACTCCACTTAGTTTCTTTTCTTTACCGGTATTTCAGTTACTGACGTGCCCATGTACTCCATCTTTCTTCTTTAGCTGTGCACATTATTGTCCAGATCAACATTTCATAAGAGGTTTGAAATCTTGCTGCCGCTTCGTTTTATGTTTTTCTGTATCTGCATATGAATTTCTCAATGTCTGTTTCATTTTGAAATGTGTTTGTGTTCCCCATCCCTACCATTGCACTTTCAGCATGGTAGGGTACCTGACCGATGCTATTATACCTAAAGGATTCAGTCTCTTTAGTTTATTAACCTGAGTTTTGCATTATTTGAGCAATGTGTTGCAGAAATGCTCTACAACTTTTAGAAAAGTACCTCAGAAGAGGATCATTGTCCTGCTTGGTATAGGATCTCCTGTTTTATTTTATGTGGATGTATGCAAGCTAGGGCATCCCATAACAGAAAATTTCAAAACAGAAACGCATTATTGCTGTTGACTATGAAGCAGTCATTAACAAATCTCATTTTTTTTAAATTGTATAATTCATTTTGTGTATTTTGATGTTTGTGGTGTGGATAGGGTTTGAATCTCATTGCTGTTACAAAATATGTGATGAACAGGGTGTGAATCTTTTTCCTGCCACAGGATAATTTCAGATGTAGGAGTTTATGGAGCCAAATCCACACCACTGGCACCTAATTCTTGTACTCACTGTACATACTGTCACCAGACTGCTCATCTGATACCAAGTTCTCAATTACTGAGGACTCTTCCAATAAGCTATCCAATATAACCATTTATATTAGCTGACAGAGAAGCAGTCTTGCTCCTAAATGGCAGATACCAATAATCATACCAATGCTGTGAGGAAAGAAACCCTTCACCAATAAAATAAAATATTTGCTACAAGCTTTTCCGAAAGAACAAATGGTCACTCTTATTTTTTAATAAGAACTGATTATACGTACAAAACAAAATTACAGTTTTACAATTGAAAGAAAAGTAAATATTCCATATGGATATACTAATGATGATAACAATTCAACTGCATCTGTTGCAGTTATTTCCAATTACTTATTGTAGATAACTGAAATCTTGGGGTGAAAATAAATCCAAAAAGTCTATCATTCAAGAATCATGACTTAACTTTCACCACATGTTATAAATTCAAAGTACTGTGAAATGAGAACTAGAAGCACATATGATTTTGAGACTGTGAAAGTTAGACTTTTTCACATGTCCAAATAATATTCCGATGCAAATGGAAACACATTGACAGCATAAGCTTTGGTTTCAGTACATTCCAAGTCTAAATAACAGTGCCACTCAAAAAGAAAGAAAAAGACAGTAGCAGCTCTGATTCAGTACACTTCATGGAAGTTAGAGAGATTTTAAAAGACCCTTTAAGCAAGCTACTATAATGCATAGAAGGTTCCATTCCATGATGAGAAAGTGCAGCTTGTGAAGGAAACAGTGAACATGATAACAGTAAACACTTCCATCTTATTAACAGAAAAAGTTATAAGTTCTACATATCTAAATAAATGTACAACTATCTACATTTTTAAACACAAGATAACATGTATCATCTGACAGTCTTAAAAATATACATGAAACAGACAGTACACTTTCCTTGAGAAAAATAATGTCCATTACAGTGTGCACAGATTGCTTACACATGCCATCATGCATCTTCAAACACTTTAATTTTGACTCATTTTACCAAAAATGGAGGTTTCTCCCCTTCATTTTGAAACTGAAAATATAGGTTACGTTTTAAAATAAAAGTTAGCCATTTAATGTACCATATTATGTTTGTGAAGATATGTGAAGGCTGCCAGCATAGCTAGATAGGATTTTGTAGATAATTCTGTCATTTGCAAATATTAATGTAAGCCACATACTTCTTCTCTTTGTTAAATGTTGAACTTCAAAAATGTAACCACATTGCACTCTGCTGGAGGAAAGCTGATAAGTCAAGCATTGTATAATTGTTTGATCTCAAAACTCGGAGCCGAGATGTCTGGATGAAGGAATTCTTGCTATTGTTTTGAGACCAGAATTAATTGCTAGAATTTATATCTATAATGTCTTTTATTGCTGTAGCTTCCTGACCAGGTGCAAAATCAAAAGGGCTGCTAAACATTGAGTTTCTGTTAGCCTGGGAACCAGGGAAAAATTATGTAATCTGAAATGAGTCAATAGTACTGTGTTATCAATTTAACGACACACAGAGAGAGAGAGAGAGAGAGACTCAGGGCATTGTGCATTTGTCTTGAAAACATCCAACTCAACAGCACTCTGCCTGTGTCTGTATGTAAGTAGGATCTTAGGCTTTAGTGTTTCTCTTAGGAAAAGATAGAAAATAATAAGCTTAGTCTAGCTGTTTTCTGTATTGATGTCAGAACTATTCTACTGTATTATTTTATTCCCTGAGTGTTGTACATCTCCACGGCCATTGTGATCATCCTCCTGACTGCTGTTTTCTGATTCAGCTGTGACTAAAGCTGCAATCATGTCTACCTTAGTCAGGTTTCCCTGCACCAGTCCTTTAGCCTAGCACATCTCAGCCTACTGGCTCCTTGCCAGCTTTCCATACTCCTCTGCTGACATGCTTGTCTGCTCTCTCTGACTAACTCACAAAAGAAATAAAATAATTGTGATCATCTGAACACTGAATATTCACTGTGTGGCTGATTTAACAAAAACACCTTCAGTGATCACTGTACACAAGTGACAGGAATTTACTGTCCACACCACTGCAAGCCAATTACCAACCAATTAATATGTGGTGTGGCTATCCCACCACTGCCAGATAATTAATATGTGACACCCTTGCACTGGCCCAGCAATCAAGGAGCCTCAGTCCTCACAACTAACACCAGTGAGGGGCGTCCACATTGAGAAGGATAACAAATACATACACAGTAAAGTACAATTTCCCTTAACAGCACACAGAATATGGGGCTGGTTTCTCCCTTTTTCTCCAGATTCCCAATAAGACTCCCCATCGGCACAGCTATAGGGTTCAGATCTCAGCCTAGTGGTCAAGCTAAAACCTCCAGCAACCTCTCTGTCCAACCAGTGCTTTGTGTTCCTGCCCAAGTAGCTGACACATACACACTTTGAGATATGAGTTATATACAAACTGCCACCCACTAATATCAGCTACTAATAAGGCCCTTAATAAAGGGTGTCCAGTTACTACTGTGCAATATTATTATCCAACTGGTAAGTGTGACTGAACAGCAAGACAATTGGAGTGGCTTTGTACAGTATCACTATATACATGCAATGTAATCTAGAGCTAAAATTATCTATAAACAAAACAGCCACAGTTGAAAGGTTCAAAAATATTTAATAATAAATAATAAAAACACAAGACAATACTTCTCACTACACAGTGCTAGTCAAGAGTTCAGAGATCACAGTAAAATGCTTAAAATAATACAGCAGAATAGTTCTGACATCAATACAGAAAAACAGCTAGACTAAGCTTATTATTTTCTATCATTTCCTAAGAGAAACACTAAAGTCTAAGATCCTACTTACATACAGAAACAGGTAGAGTACTGTTGAGTTGGATGTTCTCAAGACAAATGCAAAATCCCCTAAATCTCTTTCTCTCTCTCTCTGTCCTTAAATTGATAACACAGTACTACTGACTCATTTCAGATTATATAATTTTTTCTGGTTCCCAGGCTAACGGAAAGAGTTTAGCAGCCCTTTTGATCTTGCACCTGTTCAGGAAGATACAGCAATAAAAGACATTATATATGCAAATTTTAGCAATTAACTCTGGTCTCAAAACAATAGCAAGAATTCCTTCATCCAGACATCTCGGCTCCAGGTTTTGAGATCAAACAATTATACAATGCTTGACTTATCAGCTTTCCTACAGGACAGTGCAATGTAGTTACATTTTTGAAGTTCAACATTTAACAAAGAGACCAAGCATGTAGCTTACATTAATATTTACAAATGACAGAATTATCTACAAAATCCTATCTAGCTAGGCTGGCAGCCTTCTCATATCTTCACAATGTTGTTTAGGGGAAGTTGAGCAGTTCTAACATAATGTTAAACCTCTTGCTGGAGTCTAAAATGTTAGTTGGAGCATGAGCTCTGTATTATTCTGCATATGGTTTGTTGTTTGGGCTGTGGTGGTGCAGCGGCAGCATTGTCGCCTCACAGTAAGACACTGTCTGGTTCGATTCTCAGCTAAAACGTCTTCTGCGTGGAGACCTGCGTGAATGGGCGTACCTTCGTTGAAGGTTGTGCGGCAGAGCTGGCAACTCGGTACGTAAAAATCAACTGCCAATCATTAGCGGACCAGAGTTCCGCTGTGGCGACCCCTAACCGGGAAAAGCTGAAAGACACACACACATGGTTTGTTGTTTGGAGTGTGCTGCTTGCTTAAATAACTGTATGAGACATGTTGAGCACATGATCTGACTCTGCTGTGCATGTAATTTTCTGAATATTCCATAACCTGACATAAATTACTTTCTCTCCCCCTCTCTCTCCCTGTATACATATTTACACACACATATATATATATATATATATATATATATATATATATATATATTTATATGCAGGGATGTAGGCAGGATTTTCACATTTGTACTCACAGGTCCTAGACTGTTTCCCCAACAAGCCACACTCACAAGTCACACCCATATCTACACATTGCTGTCCATGCACTTCCTTAAACTGCTGGCCAGGCCACGCCCCTTTGACAATGCTGCTCCCTGAATGATCATTGTCAGCCATATGCCAGGATGGTAATTGCTTGCATGATGAAGCAGCTTGTGCATTTCATATCTTCATGGGTCAAAAAACAAAATACCTTCTCATTTAAAATTTTGCAGACTTCATTCCAATGAAGTTGTACCCCACACACACCCAAACACACACATATACCAGTTAAATAGAAATACCAAAGCATTATCAAATAGTTCCAAGTTGCCAGTAAGCACCACGTGGCAACACTGAAATAAAAAGAAATGCCTAATCATAATAATCTTTTAAAATAGTTTTATAACTAGGAATGCAGACAGTAGTTTAGTCTGATGCTTTGCTTACTAACATAAAACATCAGCAAAAACAGCTACTTCAACATACAGTAGTCAGGCATGTTTCTGTATAGCAGAACAGAAAATTGTAAAGCGTTTTAGTACAGGTTTAAAAGAAAAAGTAGTTAGAAAATAATTACTGAAGAAAGTAGCTAAATGTAGTTGAAAATCAGTCTGGGGGGGGGGGATTTCATAAACCTGTGATGCAAGTACTGGTTTAAGCCACTTGATTGATGCTCTGCTCTTGGTTAACTAACATGGTGAAAAACCTAAAACATTTGCAAGCAGCAGGGAAACACAAGAGCCAGAAAATCTCTCATTCTGAACCTGAAGAAACTGCCAGCCTATTAGGTGATTTAGTGCAAACTTCACCCCCTCACCCCATCCCCACTAGCCATAACCCATAGCATACCTGACACCAGTCTTCTGCCTAGTATCTCTAGAGATCAGGTCATATCTGAGCTCTCCAATGTCAAAAATGTGGCCTCAGTAGGAACAGATAACATCCCAGTTTGCTTACTAATCAATCTAAAACAGGTAAAACATTTGCAAGCAGCAGGGAAACACAAGAGCCAGAAAATCTCTCATTCTGAACCTGAAGAAACTGCCAACCTATTAGGTGATTTAGTGCAAACTTCACCCCCTCACCCCATCCCCACTAGCCATAACCCATAGCATACCTGACACCAGTCCTCTGCCTAGTATCTTTAGAGATCAGGTCATATCTGAGCTCTCCAATGTCAAAAATGTGGCCTCAGTGGGAACAGATAACATCCCAGTTTGCTTACTAATCAATCTAAAACAGGACCTGGTGGACCCAGTTGACATTCACTTTAACCATAGTCTGAGAACCGACTTTGTTCCAGCAGAATGGAGAATAGCAACAGTAATCCCTTGCACAAAGGGGGGCCATCAACCAACCCCGGGAAGTACAGATCCATAAGTCTAACCAGCCTCATCTGCAAGGCCATGGAAAAAATCATCATGGACTTTATCAACAAGGACATAGGCAACCTTCAAACATTAGACCCATCCCACTTTGGCTTTGTTATGGGTAGATCATGCTTATTAAGTCTAGTAGACTTTTTTGAGAAAGTCACCAAAGCCCTGGATGAAGGTAAGACAATACATGCTGCCTATCTTGACCTAGCCAAAGTTTTTGACACAATCCCCCACTCAGGTATCATGGAGAAACTCTCCAAACTGGGGATTAAACCTTACATCACTAGATGGGTAACTAATTGGCTCACTGACAGACCACATACTGTCAAAGTTGTTGACTCCACTTCCACCAGTAGACCCATCACTAGTGGCATACTACAGGGATCTGTGCTGGGCCCTTTACTGTTTGGAATCTATTTCTTAGAAGTCCAGGCTAACGTAGATGGCCTTTGGCTTACCACATTCATTTAAAATTGCAGACTGGGTGCAATAAATGAGTCCCTCAATGATGTTAACATATTAAAACAGCAAAAACAGTCAAACTGCTGAACAAAGATCACTTAAAGGAGTACAACAGGTTTCTCTAATTTATTCCTCAACTTTACGGCCCTTTTCCTCCCTATTTACATTGTCCTCTGTAAAGCAACAACAATAAAGCATTTACAATTTTTATAATTCCCCTTACTTCTGTAACAGAAGCCTACCTTCTCATACTGTGATGGTTTCACTTACAAAATGATTCTCTCACATTTGAATAAAGCTTGCTGGAGTCGCCCAATTACTGACATCATTGAGGCCAGGCAGTGCAGGTACTTTTTTTTTTTTTTTTAATCAATTCCCTCCCCCAAAGTGACATCACCACAGCCGTCATCTGATTCTAACTAAAATAATAAGACCCACCCATTCTGTGATGTCATGGCTCCCTTGTCCTTCCCCCAGCCTGAGTGTTGTTTATTTTATTCAGTAGTAGTGTAGTAACACCGATGTTTGGAAACACAGAAATTTGGTATGCATACTTGTACATTCTGCACGGCAAATGATGCTTAGGTGGTGTATCGCTTGCATACTTCTCTGTTGTATTTGCACCAGATACTGCTAGTGTGCAGTGTAGGAATAGAAAGATTAAAACATTACCCTGGTATCAGAGGTGGCAGTGCAACATATTCATAGTGGCTTAACATGAGAGTAGCTCTAAGCAAGCACCATGTGAAACCTGAACAAGCACCTAGAATTATTCAGTGCAGCTTCCACACCTTAAGTCTGAAAATGAATTCACATGCTCACATGAACAGGAGTAGCTGCATATTGATGGCTAAAGGTGTATGGGCATGTCGGGTGGTTACTACACTGCAAAACTGGTATGTAATGGTGGAGATATTTGGAAGGCATGAGCAAACACACCAGTATATTAAAGCCATAGCACCAATTGAACTGGAGGCTGACAAATAGATTTAGTAAGGGATTTTGTCCATGCACAAATATTTCAACAGTGATTCTTTGCAGTGGCATCCATTATCTGATTCAAGGTAAGTTAACCTTGATGTCCTTTATTTAAAAAAAATCAATAAAAAATTTACTTTGCTATAAGTGACTTCTGGACACATGGGAAAGGAAGGGGAAAATATAGCAATGTGGTTTGTATGTACAAAGACAAATCCAGGGACACTGCAAAAGGTTTTTCTTGCAAACCAATCAGTGGAGTAAAAACATATGAAAGCAAACACTGCATACCAACACACTTTGCACATGTAAATCTCAATTGTTAACAAGGTAGAAGCATGAAGTGATACCTTAACACTTAAATTAATAAAGATCTAAACTGGTTAATAGTATAAATGTTTTATTCTTTACCTCCTTGGTGCAAGTCCTTACTGCATGTAATTGCAGTCAAGTAAGGCCATGGCTATAGTGCAGCAAAAAAATGTCCCCTCTAATAAAGGAAATGCTAGAGCAAAGATTCAATTACATGAGTCAAGCACCCTGCTGAGATCTGACAATCAATGGAATTACCAGATCAAATTACCCTCAGGACTTTGACAGCTAGGGAAGCTAAGTGTTATGGGGAGGGAGAAGTAAATGGAATGGAATTCATTGTCTCACAAATTAGTGCCATTTAAACTAAATTAGAAAAAAAGGCAGCAGTAAACAACACTTTGAGTGTGTTCTGTGGCATTTGCACTGTTTCTGTTTTAAGTAGTCATCCAGCAGCAGGGAATGTTACTTACACTGTTCTATTTTACTCTGTACTTTGTACGCATGCAACATCTATGAAATGACAGGAACTTTAGGCAAACGGAGGCCTGCATGAGCCAAACAATGATTTCTGGGATACTGGATGGCAACCTGATTTATCCAAACCACGTCAATATGCCAGCATCCAGGTGGTCAGAGTCTGGAATTACATATAAAAATATTTAAAATCCTGTAAATAATCCCAGAGTGCTGTTAAAGTGTAGGAAACATCATGCCATGATGTTTTAAACATGTTTTTTGAGTCTGTGGGTGCGGTACTCCTTTAAACCAGAACAAAACGTATCAGCACAAAATAAAGTAAGCAATCACCATGACCGTACAGAACTCTGCTTAAAAATACTTTAATAAATTTCATAAAAAAATAGAAACTTAAAAGCTTGAAATGATGGTAAGCACTTTCAAAGTATACAGACTGCTTCATTAGACCTAAAAAAGCACTTCATTCAAGACCATTTAAATTGAATCAAACCAATGAGAGAAAATAATGTAACAGTTAATATCGCATTAACCCTCTGCAAACACAAATATTTCTAGGACGTCCGGGTTAAAGCAGATGGCCTTTGGCTTACCACATTTGCTGATAATTGCAAATTGGCTGCAATCATTAAGTCCCCCAATGATGTTAACATATTACAGGAGGGGCTAACACAGACAAACGATTAGTTTTAGACCATGGCTTTGGCACCAAACGCAAAAAAAAGTGCATTATTATCCCCTTTGGCAAAGTGGAATTCCCTGATAATTATAGTATTGACAGCACCCCCTAAGTTCAAATCCAGTGGTGTGAGATCTGGGAATATAGGTAGATAGCAATCTGAACTTCGACCACCAAGTTTCCACAGTGGTAAGGAAAACCTTCTATGTTGTGCATCTCATAAGTAAGGGCATCGCATCCTGGTCTAGACTGTTGTAACTTCACTGTACTTGACCTTCATCAGAGGATTAATAGTGTATAATGCTCCCTTTTGCATGTGCCTCACTAGATACTGGCAGCAGCTGGTGAGACCAGAAAGGTTACCCACCAAAACAATACAGGGCCTCTAAACCATGACATATGTGGCTAGACTGAAAGCCCTGTCACTCTGCTCTGTATTGTATAGGCTGCTGACAGGCAACTTGTGCCTGGCCTATAGGGCAATCTCCAATCCTGCCCTAATGGAAATGCTGCATATCCGCAAGTCAAATGGCACAAGAGTCACTCAATCTAGGGATCTTAACCAAGCCTGTGGCATTAACAGAACATGCTGGAGGGACAGATATATTTCCCAAAGATTGATGCTCCTCTGGAATAAACTTCCAGTTCACATGAAGTAGAGCTCATCAATGACCCTATTCAAACTTAACCTAGACAAATGGTTGGGAGAGTGCAAATTCACCCAGGGGGGTGGCACCCATGTCCCTCATGGACAGGGGTAGTCAATGTCGGTCATAGACTTGCTCTGTAAACTACATCCATCTAACCAAGGAGAATTGGGACAACTAGGAATTAACATAGCTAGGCTTGTAAGGGTTCTAGGGCCTCTAGTCTAGTAACCTCCTATGAACCTATGAGCCTATAATCTAGGCAATCATCAGTTTTTGCTACTTTCATAAGGCTATTTAAATTCAGACTTGTGTCCTTCAGGAAGAGGACCGTTGCTGCTTGGAGGTTATCAGCTTGAGTGTGCACTGACAGCAGGTGGGAATAATTAGTTATTACAACAAGATTTTTGTCTTCAATGAGTTCATCTCATGTCCCACTTTTCTGAAACAAAGTGGGGGATAAAATGTTATACTGACTGTTGCATTTTATATGTTTTATCAGGCCTTGATAGAGGTAACTTATCAATGTTGTTTTAAGGCAAGGGAAAACTTCTGCCACCAAGTCAAAAGTTGAGGCATTTCTGGTATGGCAGACTACAGACAGAAAAGCAAGAACACAGTTATCTAGGGAACTGAGTGACAGCAGTTATTTTTAGAAAATTATACCACCTGGCAGCTTCCATTCTGCATATAGTTATAAAATACAAATTGATGTGTAGAAGCTTTATTGGAATAATTCACTGACATATCTGTAGTTTGTATTCCCTGAGAAACCATAACAGAAAAGTATGTAATAAATGTCAGCAAATAAATTTAAAATTGATGCATGTTTCCCCACCATATAATTTCAATAGTATCTGAAACACAAGTAAATAACATTATTCACATGTGTATGTACCAAAGTGACAAAAGGTCATAATAACCATTCTTATTTGGTATCAGGTTTTAAACCAAGCTGCTTGTAAATATATCATGAGTCAGGATAAGCATTTCTTACTTTTTCCATTAGCTGTTTTAAGATTAGCTACACAACCCCAGTACAACATAACCTCTCCAAAAAGCCAAAAAAAAAAAAAAAAATCCAAAAAGAATTAAGGATGGAATTTGTGTAACCAGAGAAAATGCATTGCCTTTGAATCCAGTTAGCCTGGTCATTTGCCATATCTTAAAGATACCAGTATACAGAGAAAGGTTGGTTTTCTTGTTTCTCTAATATGGTGTCAAAGAAAAAGCATACCAAGTTATTAGAAGTTACTATCCACTCAAGGGATTTGGATCTGTTTTACTAAATAAATAGAACAGCTCAATGATAGGTCCGCTATGTACTATATCATTTTACATCCATAATTCCACCTTCTAGGGTCTTTCTCTATTCGCGGTAGGCCTTTCACCCTTCCCACCCTCCTGTGATGCCTTGTGCCATCTAGAAGCTAGTGTTAGAAATACAGAGTACACTATTTCTCACTCTGAATTTGTTAGGTATACAAGTAGTGTTCCCATAAACTTACTTGATCACAGGGTGAGTGTATATATGCACAACTGTATGCTTTTTTCACCCAAATTCTCATTCTGATACGACTGCCATAATGTTTTGTGTTTGCGCGCGTTTGTTCTTTGGCGGGTTTTACTAACTACTAGTAGTCAGATTTTAAATGCGCCACACGCCACTCACTGTTCGGTTAAATTATTTTCTAGATGTTTTTTGAAAACAAACAGTACTTACTTATTACTGGATACCAGGCAGTTGATCGGTGTGTGTGCCTTAGTCTTCTCATCTGCAACCACCAGTCACACCCAAATATTACGTCTAGGAGCATTTAAATGTGATTTTAAAGAAAGAAAGTTGTTTGACAAGGAAAATAATAAAAGCAGCAATACTAGCATGCATGCGACTCGCGAGTGGTACTCAAGCACTTGGAAATCCAAAAAAAAAAAAAAAAGCTCTTGCAAAGTTGCGAAAATCAGCATAATTGACCAAGAACTGCCACTAGTTCACTTCATTGTATACTGTATCTGCGATATTATACATGTTGTTGTGTCTTTCGGCTTTTCCTGGTCAGGGGTCGCCACAGCGGAACTCCGGTCCGCTAATGATTGGCAGTTGATTTTTACGTGCCGAGTTGCCAGCCCTGACGCACAACCTTCAATGAAGGTACACCCATTCATGCATGTCTCCACGCAGAAGATGCTCTAGCTCAGAGTCGAACCGGTCAGCGTCTTATTGTGAGGCGACAACTCTACCGCAGCACCACCACCGCAGATTGAGATATTATACATAAATAACCAAAAACTTAAAATAACATATACAAATGATTCAGGTATCTCTGCAGCAATACACAACATAAAGATAAGCCGAAGCAGGTCAAGTGGAACTGGAATTAGACTACCATGTACTCTCTATTAATATTTGCTGTCTACTCCTACATTCTCACGCTCTCTCTCACAACCAGGGCTGCCAGATTTCTGACTGGCCAGGTAGGGGCAAAGTGAAGACTAAAAAAAAAAAAAAAAAGCTTTAATGCGGAACATCAGAGTTCCGCATTAAACAGAAGTAGCTCTGTTTTGCGATTTTTTGATTGGCCCGTATACCGGTATATGGGCCAATCAAAAATCGCCAAACACGGAGCTACTTATGTTTAATGTGGAACATCACAGTTCCACATTAAACAGAAGTAGCTCTGTTTTGTGATGTTTTGATTGGCCCATATACCGGCATACGGGCCAATCAAAAAACGCTAAACACGGAGCTTCTTGTGTTTAAGGCGGAACTGCATTAAACACAAGAAGCTCCGTGTTTAGCATTTTTTGATTGGCCCATATGCCGGTATACGGGCCAATCAAAAAAAAAAAACAACAAAGCGGAGGCTGCCCGGGATTTAAACCGGCAGTGCGGGACTCGGGATCAGGCTGCTGATCTCGGGACAGTACCGCCCAAATAGGGATGTCTGGCAACCCTGCTCACAACTAAAGCGGGAGTCTGGACCAATCAGCAGCCATTGGTTTGTAGCTAACAGGCTGCTGACTTCATAATCATGGGTCCTACAGCCAGCCAGATTCTACCCCCACTCCAGATAAACTGTACTGAAATGCATACAGTCTGTATGCCTCCCGTCGTCCCTGCATATATACATATATATATATATATATATATATATATATATATATATATATATTTGTAATCTTGTACAAAGGAAAAAAGAAGGACAGAGCTGGGAAAAATGTAAACTATTTAACGATTTGAAATAAATCAATAGCATTTAACAGGAAGAAACTGTTGGAAAGCAAAGGGGTGTTCAAGAGGTTGTAATCTAAAGATGGAGGGTGAACAGGTCAGGGGAAATTTGGAGAAGCGTAGTGTGAATGTAATTATATAATGGAAATGATTTGATGTGAAAGCAGGTCTGAAGAAGTCTTGTATGGGAAGACAAAGTGCTTGACTGCTTATTTTGGTTCGATAAAGTGGTCCTGAAAGGTCCTGAAATTTCTTGTGCCTCAACCATTTCTGTTTTTTTTTTTTTTTTTTTTGGTTATTGTTTTTTTCTGTATTGGAAATTTGGAGAAGCAGTTCTACACACAGATGTTGAAGATTGCATATAAAACACCCTGAAGAGGTCATTCAGTCATCAAAAGGAGAGTGAATTCAAGAATCCATTTCACAGACATATGGGGGGGCAGTTAAATTCTAGGTCAAAGTTCAAACTAGCATCTGAAGCTTATTCATTGAGCTGGGAAATGAGCAAATCTGGTGAGCCAAGCAGCTCCTGTCTGTCATCAAGGATTCCTTTGAAATAACTCTACAGTTAGGGGGAGGGGGGAAAGTGATGCACAGTTAGAGAATGTATTGCTGTGTTTACTTCTCTTTTCTGGGAAGTAGTATGTTCTACTTCTTAGTAAAGTATGAGTTATAATCTTGTTAAGTTTCTTGCTTGTGTGCCTTCTGTGCAGAGTCTGCATGTCTTTCTATGGCCTCGTGGCTTTTCAATGCTTGCTCCAGTTTTCACCCAAATCATAAACAAGATATGTTAACAGATGAAATGGATGTTCTCTAAACTGCACATAGGTGTGCATTCAGTAAGTGATTATTTGTATTCTTTGATGGACTGGGCACAACCCATCTAAGATTAGTTTTCTGTGTTATGCAATTTGCTTGACAGGGAAGTTTATGGGTCTCTGCAATTCCGAACGGGATAGGGGACCATCAGACAGTGTATATGAATAATGTTATTTTTTCTTGGAAGGCATTTTATTATTGTTGTGAGCTTGTGGTTGCTAGAATACAATACAGAATGCCAGTCTGGGCACAACTACAGCAGTTATAAAACCTTAAATCATGTGTTAACCTTCTCCTAATGCCTATAAGAAACTAAGGCTGAGGTTGGTATAAGTTCATAGCATGAAGTATTCCTCCACTATACGTTAACTATCAGCACATGCAACACAGTAAACCTAAAATTAACATGTGGTTGCAAATATTGGTATCAAACAGCAGGTGATTACAAACCAGTATAAAATAAAGAACTCAAATAATATGGGTCCTTTTGACTTGCAAACATGATTTTTTTCCTAATATATATTTTTGTGCTATATGCCAGTAGAATGTAAAGCATACAGCTAATACTCAGTGTGAATATTTTCCAGAAGAACTGTTAGAGGGGCCTAGCAAAACTGGATCTCAAAATAAGATGAACACCTTAATCTATATAGTTTGACTCGGTTGTTGTTGAGTATCCATTTACCTGTTTCTAAGGTTGGTAGATGTAGCAAATATAAAACACTACAAATTACATGAAAGTAGTTGCTCTGCTATGGAACAGGAAAATGTTATTGCACACTATAAAACATGCAATGAAACTGTAATGTGGTTAGCTAAAGTTGCAACGCAAAATGCATATCATAAGTTATCTTTATAACACACTTTATAAATACTTTATAAATCTATGTAGTCACCAAGCACTGATCTGATGTTGTCATGGTAACAGGTTCACAGCACACAGAATGACAGCACATGTATAAAGAAGCCACTGATAAGTCAGGACAAACATATTAATCAGCTTTTCTCCCCAACATAGTGCCAAAAAGCTTAAAATACATGCATTTTATAAGAATGGTGAATGCACTAGGAAATATGCTTGTGTTTATTGTATGAGGTCTGAGCATGTAGAACATACAACATGTAAAATAAATGTGATACTTGAGTCAACATTGGCTCAACACAACTAGTAATTACACCACATAGAAGAAGAATAGGGTATTTGTGGGAAATGTATTTATCTATCTGCAACAGAATGGTAAGAGTTATTCTTGAAGGAAAGGATGGGAGTAAATCATTTAGTTCACTTTTTTGTCTTGTGCTCTTGTGCATTGCTATTATTCTGACCCATTTTACTACATTAAACATATTTAACATTGTGACACCAATTCTCTTAAGTATTAGAAAACAAAATTATCACCTAATAAAATATATAATAAATATTATATAATTAATATAATAAATAATAAAATATGTCATTGAATATGTTGTAGATTGTCTCTTATTAAAATATTTCCTGTATATAACCAAATGATGTATATGTATTTTAGTAGTACTCACATTTTCCACATAACCAATGCACACCTCTCATATAAAGAGATATTTTAACACTTTGTTTAGTAGCTATTTTGACTATTTTTCTGTACTTTAGTACAACTTAACTTTTCCATTTTAAGAACCATGGAAGACATATTACCCCAGATGATAGTGCCAACTCAAAGCAAATTTATGGATAATTAATGAAGGGTGAAATTACCAGGAGAAGACATTTTTACTGAGATATTGTGCAGTATTTGTAGAAGGCTATAAATCCCTTACTGTGAAAGAATGCCCTACTGGAATTTTGAGACTCTAAATGATGGTTCCAAAACTACGAAAACGTATGCACTACTCTACAGACAACACTGAAGTGCAAAACTCACTGTTGTTCATTAAAAGTGTTTCTTGCAAAGGAGAGCAAGCCTCCTGCACCTATCAACGTGTAGGCTGCACCCCCCCCCCACACACACACACACACACATATCTACTATTTATATATACAGTAGCTGAATTCTCACAGATACAGCAGTTTTGGGCTTAGTATATATTTCCCCCATTCACACTTCACGGTTTAGGGACTCATACTGCCGGGTTTAAAACATATAATGGGAATCCCTGTGTAGGAAGGAGAAGTCCCCAAAAATATGAATATGAAGAAGCATACAAGATATTTTATCTCTTTTATAGTTATCAGTATGTGGGGCAGGGCTCATTTTCCAAAGTTTTAGCTTACAAAATATATCAGATATAAAACAATTATGACTTGCTGGGTAAAGAATCTCATTTGTCCTACAGTAAACCCATTATTTTTTACAGTGGACATTGCTAAATGCTATTTCATAAATAACTGTTTATAAAATTATTTTTAGTTATTTTGCTGTGACTATTCAAAAGATGTCAGATGTTATGAATTAGGGGAGAGGATTTCTCTTTAACAGCTCACATTTCATCTTGCTGTAAATTCTGTATCCACTGACATTAAAAAAAGAGATGTGCCTTGTAATAGAAAAGTTTAACTGAACTCTATTAGAATACTGAAAAATGAATATTGCTAATTATTACTTTTATCTAAAAGGACTGCGGTGGTGGTGCTGCAGTAGTGTTGTTGCCTCACAGTAAGATGGGTGGAGGCATGTGTGAATGGGCGTACCTTTGTTGAAGGTTGTGCATCAGGGCTGGCAACTCGGCACATAAAAATCCACTGCCAATCATTAGCGGACCGCAGTTCTGCTGTGGCGACCCCAAACCGGGAAAAGCCGAAAGACTCAACATTACTTTTATCTAAAAACTGATGCTCAGTTATATATGTATGAACTTCAAGCTATTATTGTGTTAAAAAGTAGATTTTTTTCTGCTTGATTCTGAATCTGGGGTTTAACATATATTGGGTCTTCTTTGTTGCATTTCAGAATATGTACAAATTTGCATGTATCAAGCAGAAGCACAGAAGTATAGGTTACTCATTTTCATGGCAGTAGGAACTTTGAGCATTAAATAGTACAGTTCATGACTGCCCACATTCTTAGATTCATTAATAGATGTTCCAAGGCCATTGAGTTTTATAACCATTTATGCCATCCACCCACCTTAGCTATCCTTCTGAGAGAGGGAGTGCTGTATTTAAATGTAAATCAAGTCTCAGTAACTACACAGACATGCATGTTTTCCAAATGTAAGAGTACTTCACGTCAGGGCATTTATTGTTTGATTCCTGGCATTAAGGAGAGCCACCTTAATGTGATCTGATTTTGGGACTGATATGTTAGTTAAGCTGGAATGTCCATCAACTGGACTCTTCCTAAATGACTTGGGGAGGCAGTAAAGGCTTTATCTAGCATGCACAAGCCTTGGATTGAGAAGTACAGGCTATCCTGAGTGAAGTAAGCTGGACTGTGAAGGGTCTCGTTTTATGCTGATGGGGCCATGTCAACTAACTGAGAAGCAATATACTGAAGGTCACAAGACTAAAGGTGCAATAAAGAAAGGTAAAATGCTGAAATGATAAAATGTTGAAAGCACACCCCTACAAGTGTAGAGAGCTGTACTTGATACCCCCCACAGGTCCCATGTTAATGCTCTTTTCCATGCTCCGCTAACAAGGGAGTGATATTGTTTTTTGACTGGCTGTGTACTGGCATAGTGTATATATGTAGTGCATGTATGGTATTAGTAAGTATTTTGAGCTCAACACTGTAAAGTTTCTATATTTTGACATTTCAGTATTTTAATTCAGTATTATGATTTTCAGTATACTACTGTTTAATAAGCTGTCACGTACCCAGTGCTGACACGTACTGGAACCCCCTGGAATAATACTAGTTATTTAACCAGTTACTGAAAACAGTTATCATTTCTTTTTATCTAGGCATCATCAAAGGTGAAGGAAGGATTCCACTCAGGATAAATGTCTTGCCTGAATTATTTTAGCATGAATATAAAGTTTTGACATGAATCTCTGTATGTCCTTCAGGGTTTTATGTCTCAAGTTGTTCATTCCTGAATATACCACTCCATGTCATTGTCATATTTATCAGCAGTTAGGGTCCTTAGAGCCCCAGTATTGTCAGAAATTAAAGCACTATAGCCATCTCCTTGTCTAGCCTTATGAGTAATGAGTCAGTCTGCCTGACAACAGAATCTATCATTAAAACATTTCTGTTGCTGCTGTGGTTTGGAGTGGTAGATTCTGAGTGTTTTGACTCAGGGTGACTCCTTATTCTAACTATGCATGGTGTGGATGAGTGCCCTGATTTTTACTGAGGCTTAATCTTCTTTTTTCTAGGAGGCTTTAGAAATGATTTTTTACAACTTCAGCATTAAATGTTTTGATATGATTAGTGAAGGATTGTGGTGGAAGTATATGAAGCTCGAAGGAAAAGTGACAGGGAAATTTAAAAGTTAATTGCATTTTATACCTGTCACAGACATACTTTTCAACCTCTCAACACCAGAAATATGGACAAAGCCAGAAATAATGGCTATACAAAGGCCCCAAAATAGAGACACATTTAAAATATTGCTCCTATAAATGTAGAAATTTGTTAGAATGCCAGATTTGACATTATTATATATTTTCTGAAGGATATGAATTCTGAAATTCAAATGACTGTCATTATTTTGTATTATGTAGTGATTTCAAATCCTCTTTGATTTGCCAGAAGACCACAGATTTTATAAAGAAGGGACAAAAAAATAAGAGGCAAAAATTTGGACATTCTGCTAAAATCTGGACAGTTGAGAGGTATGGCACAAATTGAATTATTGGTGTTGAGAATCTGTAAGCAGAAGGCATGTAGCACACTGTCAAACAAGATCTACTGCTTAAGACTGGCAAGAGAGGTGAAACTGGCAGGCTTACCTTCCAACCTGTTCAGTGCTTAGTTGTTTAGACAAATACAGTAAATGCAGTAGGGAATACACACAGTTATGTTAGAATACACAAAAAGTACAGTTGTGTACACTTACCATAAATGTAGATGTTCAAGTGTATTCACTGTTGCAGTCATCACACTTGGGTTATCCTGCCAGGGGTAGCCCTCAGTCGGTCCGAATACCAGAGGCTTAGTATTTCTGTGTCAGTTGCTGTCGCTCCAGGACTGATGTCAGGTTGTCAGTGGTATAAAATCAGGCAGTTGACGCCATTACATCAGTTTTTCTTGACCCAACTGTCAGAAGCCCCCAAACAGGGAGCTAGGTTATGGTAGAAGAACACCAACAGTAGAAAGTAAATACCACAAATTCCCTGTAAGGAGTGAAGAGAGAGAGAGAGAGAGAGAGAGAGAGAGACAAGGGGGATGGAGGGTGGGAAACCAGGACTGCAACAGTGAATACACTCTAACATCTACATTTAAGGCAAGTGTACACAATTGTACTATGTTCTTTGTGTTTCACTGTTGCAGCCATCACCTTTGGGCTGATTCCCAAAGCTGAAGAAATGGGTGGAGGCAATCAAGAAGACTGGGGGCTGGCTAGGATGCTCTGCAAGACTGCGGTGGCAAAGCCTGCTCTGGATTTGGAGAAGATGCAGGTGGTAATGCTTGGTGAAGGTATGAACAGAAGTCCATGTTGCAGCCTCCAGGTTGTTCCTGGTGGGGACCCCTCTGAGAAAAGAGGCGGAGGTTGCCCTAGTGGAATGCATGCTGACCTCCTTTGGGGGACAGTTTCCCATGCTGTTTGTAGCAGAAATGGATGCAATGTGCTATCCATTTGGAGATTGATTGTTTGGATATGGCCTTGCTCTCTGCCCCTGCTGTAAAGCTCACTAGCAATTGGTCAGATTTTCTAAAAGATTTAGTCCTATCCAGGTAGAATCAGAGCTGTCTGTGCACTTCTAGAGAGTGCAGAATCCTTCCCCCTTTGTTTTGTGGGTTAGGGAAAAAGGTGGGCAAATGAATGGATTGGTTGAGAGCCACACTGGACACCACTTTAGGCATGAAAGATGGGTTAGTCTTGAGGGAGACTCTGTCAGCATGGAAGATGATGAAGGGCTCTACAGCCATGAGTGCTTGTAGCTCTGAAACTCTTCTAGCTGAAGTGATGGCCAGAAGCAAGGCTGTTTTCCAAGAGAGGAATTTTAACTCTGCTGAAGCTGCAGGCTCAAAGGTGGGTAGGGTGAGCTTTTCCAACACAAACTTAAGGTCCCAAGCTGGGGTAGGAGCTCTTCGGGGTGGCCTTAAGTTGTTAGCCCCTCTTAGGAACTGTTTAATGAGAGGGTGTGAGTAGAGAGGTGGCTCTGTGCTGTAATGAGCAGAGATGGCAGAGGCATGAATTTTAATAGAAGAGAAGGATAGACCCCTGTGTAGTAGGTCTGCTAGGTAATCCAGAATGAGAGGTAAGGAGGGCTGTGCTGTTTTGGCTCCCTTAGCCTGGATCCAGGTGCAAAACCTTTTCCACTTGTCAGCATAGGATTTTCTAGTACTGGGGCATCTGGCCTCACGTATAACATCCAGGACTTGTTTGCTTAGGCTGGCAGCTGGAGGAGAGGTCAGGGAATAAGCCAGGCTGCCAGGTTCTGGGTCTGTAATTGTGGATGCATGAATTCTCCATTCTTCTGGGTCAGGAGTGTTGGGATCTGAGGTAGGTGCCATGGTGGTAGGGGTGACAGGCTGCACAGCAGTGGGTACCAGTGCTGGCATGGCCAGTCTGGGGCAATCAAGATTGCCCTTGGTTTTTCCTCCCTTATTTTGAGCAGTACCCTTGAAATGAGTGGTAGAGGGGGAAATGCATAAATCGAGAGGTTTACCCATTGGAAGGATAGAGCATCCATTTTCTAGGCCTTGCTGTGAGGTTCCCTGGTGCAGAATTTGCTGAGCTGATGATTGGAGTGGGAAGCAAAGAGGTCCACTTCGGGTTGCCCCATTTCAAGGGTTACAAGGCTGAAGGTTCTGTAGTCTAGCTGCCACTCATGTGGGTCTAGCAGATTTCTGCTTAAGTTGTCTGCCAGAGAGTTTAGGGAGCCTGGCAGGAATTGTGCTAGCAGGTGTATTTGCATGGCTGAAGCCGTGTGCCAAAGGGTCATGGCGAGCCTGCAGAGAGGATAAGAGTGAGTCCCTCCCTGCTTGCTGATATCCCACATCACTGTGGTGTTGTCTGTTTTGATCACTAGAGGCCCCTGGGAGAGTAGGGGTCTGAAAGCTGTCAGAGCGTGCTGAACAGCTAGCATCTCTTTTTGGCTGATGTGCAGATGTATTTGATTTGGGCTCAAATAGCTCTGAATGCACCTGCCATCCAGGTGTGCACCCCAGGCATAGTTTGATGCATCTGTGGTGAGGATCTGGGCAGTGTGGGGTTGTGAGAAGGGAAGTCCCTTGTTGTGGTTACATGCTGCTTCCCACCAAAGAAAATCTTTCTTTAGACAGGGTACTATAGGTATGATAGTTTCCAGGTCTTGAGAGTGTTGACACCAAAGGATTTTTAGATACCACTGAAGTTTCCTCATATGCAGTCTGGCATATGGAATGAGTAGAGTGCAGGAGGCCATGAACCCTAGAGCTTGCAGGATTTTTCTTGCGGATAACTGGGTTCTGGTGGCTAGTTGAGAGAAGTAGCCTGCCAGGTAGGCTTGTTTTTCTGGAGTAAGGAATGCCATCTGGGATGCTGTGTCCAGGCTTGCTCCCAGGAAGACAATTTTTTGTGTGGTGACTAGTTTTGATTTCTTTTCATTGATAGTATACCCCAGGGAGGTCAGTAGGTCCTTTACAAAGGTCAGGTGCTATAGCAGCTTTTGCTGACTGTCTGCCTGAATCAGGCAATCATCTAAGTAGGGGTAAATTTGAATTTTTCTTTGTCTGCAAAAAGCAATGGCTGGAGCCAGGCATTTTGTGAAAACTCTGGGAGCAGTGGATAAGCCAAAGGGAAGCACAGAGAACTGAAAGTGCACAGATCCTGCCCTGAAACATAGATATTTCCTGCAAGATTCCCTGATTGGGATGTGTAGGTAGGCCATTTTAGGTCTAGGGTGGCTAACCAGACATCCTTGGAAAGCATAGGAAGAAGCTGCTGGGGGGTGAGCATTTTGAATTTTGGTGTCACCAGGAAGGTGTTTAGAATGGATAAATCGAGGATTGGGTGCCAGGTGCCCTCTTTTCTGGGTAGCAGGAAGAGTCTGGAATAGAAACCTTGGACTATCTGGTCTGCAGGAACAGGCTGTGTTGGCCTCATGGAGAGCAGGGAATGGTCTTGCTTTTTGGCCTCTGCCCACTGGCTTGGAGGAAGATCTGGGAACCATTTTTGGGGTTGGCAGAGTGTGGAAATAAAATTTATATCCCTGGGACACTATGTTGAAGACCCATCCGTCATTGGTAATAGAGGCCCAGTTGTTTGCATGGAAGGAGAGTTTTCCTCCTAGGTGCACAAGCAGGTAGGCAGAGGTAAGAGGTGGAGGTGTAAAGTCATTGTGAATTCTTACCATAAGGGGGTGGCTTAGCACTCCCTGTTTTTGAAGAGGAGAAACTCCATTGCTTAGATCTCTGCACTCCCTGGAACTGCTGCCTGGGGGAGTCTGCCTCCACTGGGTCTTGGCTGAGCTGGCCTGGAGGGGGGCAGAAAGGACCAGTGCTTGGAGGGGCAATGCCTACTGAGCCTCGGAGGCTAAGTCTTTAACTGTCTGCATAGATTTAACTTTTCCTTCCATCTTTTTTAAGACCTCTTCTGCCTTGGTGCAAAACAAATTGTCTTTGTTCAATGGTACATCCAGTAATTTTGATTTGACATGGTCTGGCAAGGTCTGTTCCTTAAGCCAAGCATGCCTTCTAAGGACAGAATTGGTGACTGCTGCCCTGCAGGATGCTTCTAGGGCCTCAAAGCCACATTGCAAGGTGTGCTTAGTAACTTGGCTTGCAGAATGCATAAGCTCTTGTAATTCTTTATTTTTTGCACAAGCAGGAAAGGAAACTATTTTTTGTTTGAGGAGTTCCATGGTATGCTGCTGATATTTCAGCATGTGGAACTGACAATTTAGTGCTCTAATGGCAAGAGTTGCAGAGGTGTATATGTTTTTACCCCATCTGTCTAAAGCTCGGGAATCCTTGTCCGAGGGGGTGGTATTCTTAGCTGAGGTTACTTTAATTCCTTTAGGTCCTTGGGAGATGACCTCTGGGTCAGCAGTAGGATTTTTGAAAAGGAATTTGTGAAAGTCAGGGACTCTGTAGTACCTGTCGGGTTTCCTGGGAGCAAGTGGAAGGGTGTCAGGAGTCAAACTGGATTCCATAAAAACATCATCCAGAACTTCCACGACAGGAGGAATGGCTAAAGGTCTGTGCTATGGTAAATTTGGACTGTGGATAGTCCTGACATTCCCATTGGAAATGTTCCCTTAAAGTATGTAGGGTTTCACCAAATGAAAAATCTTTGGGAGGAGAGGCAGAAGGAATGGATTCCTCTGCATCAGAATCTTCATAAGCAGGGAGGGGTTGCATGTCTTCATATTCAGAAACCTCAGAGTCATCGGACTCCTGTGCAGAAAAAACAACTGGGGACAAGTCTCTTTTTCTTTTGGAAGGGGTAGCCTGACTTCCACTATAAGCATAATAAGGTCTTCTGCCATTTTAAGCATTTGAGATTGAGGCATGGCAGGTGCCTGAGCTTGGGTCGTCATTTTTTTAGGCGTAGTTCATACCCTGGGCCTTAGAAACTCGGTAGTTTTAGAAAGAACTGAAGACGCAAAAGAAGTTGTCGGTTTGTGTTGAGTATCGGTAGTGTTAAGAACTTCCTTGGAAGCTGGTGCCTGCTCAGCAGCTCCAGACCCATCCGAGGTAGAGACATCCACAGGATTCTTAGTCGAAAAAGAGTCTAGCAGCATACTGACCAGAACGGGTCTCGGTAGCAGCCTGCAAATCCACAGAAGCAGGCATCAGGGGCTGCGAAAGCTCATCACTGAGAACTGGCGACTAACTTAACGGAAGGGTCTTTGGCAGTTTTGGACCTGTGCAGTCTGTCTCTGTCTTTATCCTTACTTTTTTTGGAAGATCGGTAGTCGGATGGCTTACCAAAGCCATATTGGAATATGAGGACTGACAGTGAAAATATTTAGCTACAATAAGGGCCCAACAATATATAGTTCTGGAACTGAACAAAGCACAAAAGTGACAGGGAGGGACGTCGTGGCCTGGGCCTAAACAGGTGATGCAGTAATAATGGAAGTCTTGGTGTGGTATTTGCTTTCTACAGACAATTGTTAACTTTTTCTGACATCTGTTAGAGCAAGAAAAAAGGATCCCCAACAGGGTACTTAGCTTTAGAATACTTCAACTTCAATTCAGAAACGAAAACTCAGGTAGCAGCCAACCGGCACGCGTGTGAACTGCTTCTGCTTCGGACTCCTCAGCAAGAAAGACTAATGTAATGCCGTCGGCTGCCTGATTTTATACCACTGACAATCTGACGTCAGTCCTAGAGCAACAGCAACTGACGTAGAAATACTAAGCCTCTGGTATTCGGGCCGACTGAGGGCTACCCCTGGCAGGAAAACCCAAGTGTGATGACTGCAACAGTGAAACATGAAGAACATTATACAGAAGGCTCTTCAGTGAATGGTAGTATTCTCCTAGATCAAGCAGATTTTAAGAGTAAGGTGAGGAAAAATGAGGTTGATACTTCCAGGTATTGTAATGTGCACTAAACAGGCAGAACAATATGAAGAGAGTGTAACACAAGTCTAAGAGGAGGAACTTCCCAGTTTGATCTACTAGTGAGCATATTGGAATCAATTTAATGCCTGCCCTTAACTATAATTCATCTTTAGAACCTCCTGACAGATGAGATAAGACCGAGAGGTGCTTCCAAAGATGAATTATAGCTAAGGCAGGCAATTCAAGCATCACTTAGTATAAAAGTCCAGCATGGATTGGCTAGCGGCCACTCACTATTCAAGATCTATGGAATACAATGGGAGGTGAAAGTGTTTAAATTTCTTAAAGGGGGTGACTTCACAAAATGACACTTTGTGCTTACTTGAAATAGCAATGAAAGAGGAAAGGGAGAGAATCGGTCAAATTAACATAAGGAGCGGACAGGGGTTTAAGAACACAAGTACATGGTACATAGTAATGTATGAATGGGAGAGGTGATTCATTCCTAATGATATGTATAGTGATAAGCTTTTGTTTTGTGGTCACTTTGTGGATGATATTTTTTGATATGGGGGTCAAGTTTAAGTGATTTGGAGGTTTTTATCTCCTATCTTAATAATACTACATTGTTCATTAAATTTGAAGCTGTGCCATCAGAGAACAACATTCATTTTCTTGATATTAACATTTATAAAGATATATGTAGATCACTTAAAACTAAAATTTATAGGAAACAAGTTACAAAGAACAGTTATCTTCATCAAACCAATATGCACCCTATTTATCTATATAGGAATATATTACATGGGCAGATTTGTTGTCTGACAAGGCTTACTACAGATGACAGTTTTCTTTTATGAAGCATCTGATGTGTGCAATGATTTTATTTTAGCATGAGGCTATAGATATGAAGAGATAGAATGTGCTTTTAAAATTGTTAGAATTTTACATAATAGCACTGTGTGACCATTTTTTTTAGGTCAGCAGTATTTATTGAGGATACAAGTGAATTGAATATTGCTGCTCCAAGTCCAAATGCTTACGTACCTTATGTTATAACCTTTAATAAGAGTTCAGGATTTATTACTCATATCTTGAGAGATAATTGGTTGATTTTATGTGAATCTGATTAAGTGAAAAAAAATAGTTGGAATGATACCCAAAACTGTTTTTAAGAATAAGTTGAATCTAAAAAGACAGTTATGTTATAGGAATAAAATGGATTGTAATATTGTTCTTAAAGCGGATAAGGAGAAGATATTTGATACTTTTCATTGCATGGGCTGCAATTGCTGTCAATATCTTGGCAGTATGTGCTCTGTTAAGTGCCCAGTAACTGGCAAAGTCTATTGTTTTCAACATACTGCAAACTGTAAATCTATAAATTTGGTTTATATTGTAACCTACAAGCAATATGTAGCTTTTTATGTTGGCTAGACAAAGAGATGTTTTAAAGAGAGAAACTCACAACATCTATATGGTATTAAAAAAGGGCATTCTTGGGGGGGCGTGGCCAAGATGTCAGCATGAGTGCAGTAGTTTTTTGTTGCTCTGTCTATAAGTTTTTATTTCTGATAGGATTTATTTGGAATTTGTTGAAGTACATTGGAAAAAACTACTTATAAATATACTCTTCATTGCTGTGGATTACAAGAGGAAGAAAAAGTAACAATTCTCAGTGATTTTTCTTACAAAATTCCTGTCAGAATATTAGTAGCTGTATACAGATACTTGAAATATGAGCCATTCAAAGTCATCAGCTCAATACAGCTTTATGAAAAAAGAATTGCAGACCATAATTACAAGTATACAGGACCTTTCTACTAAAATGGACAATCTAGAAAACATTATGAAAAATATGAAAAAAAAAAGTAAAAAGCAAATTCAATATTTAAAGGAAATTATTTCAAAGCACTCAAATCAAATAACCAACATAGAAGAATCTCTAAATGACATAGATGGAAGACAGATGGAGAATGACAGTCAAATAAATTTCTTATTGAAGCAAAACAACTTATTAATTGAAAAAGTGGAAGATTTAGAGTCAAGGTCAATGAGGAGCAACATTAGAATTTATGGAGTTCCTGAAAAGACAGAGGGAAATAATATGATTTTTTTCTTGAATAATTGGTTGCGTAAAGTACTAAACCTTCAGAAGTCACTTTCTTATGGAATTGAAAGGGCTCATAGGTCTTTATCAAACCCTTCTACATCAAAAAGTCCAACTTCAGCAAGATCCATCATAGTTAAGTTTTTGTCAACACAGGATAAAGATCTTGTGTTAAAAACTGCCTGGCTGAAGAGCGCCATTCAAGAAAATGGAAGAGTTATTAGATTTGATAATGACTATACATCTGTGACAATAGCAAAGAGAAAAGCATGTGTTCCTCTCATTAAAGACCTTAAGAGAGCTGAAATAAAAGCTCAAATACTCTTCCCTGCTAGATTAAAAGTCACACTTCCACACGGCCATAAAATCTGTAATAATATCGAAGAAGCAACAGAATTTGTCAAAAAATATAACTTACTACACAAAATTGAAGATATGGAACTTTCTACACCAAGCCTAAAGAGACAAGCTACTAATGGCAAAATAACAGCAAATGATAAATCCACAAAAAAACTTAAAGGGAAGTAAAGCACAAATTTCTAATTTCCAGCGGTTATTTATTTTCCCTTGGAAATAGGACTAATATTACAAACTATGAGGTAAGATTTTACAATAAATATTTCTAACTGTATATATCTAACTCTTCCTCCTCCTTTTACTGTAACTACTCGTACTATTACATATGTAATTACTCTCTGCTCTTTTTTCCTTCCTTTGCTATGGGTTTCTAATCCCCTATATAGATTATAGTATAAATAAAAACTAATGGTTTATAAACACATAAGATCTTGTCATAATCTTATAAGATCGTGATTTAATATTTATTTTAAATTAGTGGTGTGCTGAGTGCTGCTAGAATGGTATTAGGCTTTTGTTTAAATATAGTTTATGTGTTTCTGCTTTGTAACCTTAACGCTTCAAATAGAGCTGCAGTAGCTTTGAGTGCTGGAAAGGTGACTGCGGACACTCATACAGTCTGTCAGGGAGTTTTCATTGGTTTTAGATTGATTAAATGGGGAACATTGTGTGTTTTCTTTTATTTTCTTTATTTTTATTAAATAAATTGTGAAGGATGTTTTTTGGGGAGAGAGAGCGCTTCCTTGAGAAGTGAGGAGTGTGATTTCAAAGGAAAAATTAATAACCGCACAGTGTTGCCTTGTTTAACCTGTTTTTTCTATTTTTACATGCTTTTCACAACTCACGAGCATATGAAAGTTAGAAATGCTAGAAAAATAACTGAAAAACGTTATACTTACCTCATGAATGCAGTTCATTTTTGAATACAAAGCTTCATGAGAACTAAGTTACGAGCAATACATTGAGCCATGGTTTTTGAGACTGGCGCTCATTGTAGGAACATCTAGTGATGATGTAATTGTCTTCTGAGCCCCGGTCGCACATAAGAAACAACTGTGACAGATGATAAAAACATAGCAAGGAAGTTTTGCTGCTGAGACATCCCAAACACTTTTTAAAGTAGTTTTTTGACTGTAAGTCTACGATTTTCTAACAAAATGAATGTTTATTAGTTGTTCTTGATGCCAGGGACAAGATTTAGCAATATACATGTAGGAAATGCTGTTGCAGTTTAATTCAGTATTCAAAGCACAACTACTACTCATTGCTTCCTAATATTGTTTTGAACTGTTTGTTTCCTAAACTCATAGATAGTGTGAGGGACATGTTCAGATAAGGGGAACACTGGTTAATTATGTGGAGAAATAAAATAACCTACAAACGAAGAGTCAATTGCACATGAAGAAAAATCAATAATTCTCTATACATAATACAGATGCTTTAGCTATAATACAGCTTCACTAGATATTTAATGTAAGGTAAATGCATCTGACTAAAGAGAGGGTTGGAAAACATTGATATAGAGTATTCCTTTATAAGTTACAGATAGTTAAAAAAAAAAAAAAGTGTATTGCTGTCACATGTTAACAAGCTGAGGTAAATACTGCTATCTGATGTATAAACATCTAAAGGTTTCTAACTAAAAAAGAAACTGTAAAGAGAACATCATTGATATTTCTCTATAAGTTACTTTCAGGGAAGCAAACTCGAACTTTCTTCCACACATGCAATATATATCTTATCCCCAAGAATCCTAGTTTAAACATGTCTCTTTTCATGTGAGCGCTGCTATATTAGGAATGCTATTTGGATAACAGGAAATTACTTATTATTTTTATGAATAATTCGCATCCAGGCATTCCGAAAATATAGAAGGAAATGGTAGAGTAAGTTGATTGCATAGTTCACATAGTGCTAATAATTGATTTTAAGCAGCACACAATATAACAGTAAGTGTTGAATAAGCAAAACAAAATGATGTTTAAGGGATAACATATATCCAGTTACTTTACAAGCAGCAAATACTTGTATTATCTGAACATTATATTAAGATGTCATCATATAATTAATGATGAACATAAGCAATGTTGATTTGTGCTCTTGCTAAATGGTAGTGATATTGATAACAATAAGAGGGCGGCCACGGTGGTGCAGCGGTTAGCATTGCCGCCTCACAGCAAGAGGTTCTCCAGTTCGATCCTCGGCTGGGGTGCCTTCTGTGTGGAGTCTGCATGTCCTCTCTGTGGTCGCGTGGGTTTCCCCCGGGTGCTCCGGTTTCCTCCCACATCCCAAAGACATGCTGTAGGTGGATTGGATACACTAAATTGGCCCTAGGTGTGAGTGCATGTGTGCCTTCTGTGGAAGGTTGGATGCTGGGCTGGCAACTCAACATCATAAAACTCCACTGCCAATCATGAGTGGACGGTGATCCGCTCTGGCGGCCCTTAATCAGGAAAAGCCGAAAGAAGAAGATTGATAACAATGAGAACTTGGAATGAACACACTTCTGAAATATCAATGTTAGAAAGTTGTATAAATGGTTTATTGATGGAACAAAAGGAGATGAACAAGACGGAGAAGGGTGGTTGAAAAAGTATGTTTATCACATTTAATAAACTTGAAACACTCATAATAGTTTAACAGCATAGACTACAAAATATTGGTCATACTTTGCTTAGATCATACATATATAGCCCATAAACAAAATGTATAGAAGGAATAGTTGGGAGGGGGATGGGTGATAAAGAAAGAATGGAGAGTGTTCCTATGCCTTAAATATATGAATATCTATTTAATATGTAGCATTATTTCAAATCATATACTTAAACTGGGTGTATACTCTTTATTCATAGCTTAATCTATATTAGAAAGATAATATCTTTTTTTCATTTTAATGAAAGTTTTTGATCTCTTATATTGCTTTTGAAGTTAAACTTACATATGTTGGTTTATGAGAACATAATCCTATTACTTTTCCATAGAGACGTTTGTCAAACATGAACATTTATTACATGACTATTTCTTATTTGTAATTTGTAAAATACTTTGTATTCCGTCACGTCTTGAGATGTTTTTGCACTTTAATAACTAAACACAATGTTGCATAATATTGAATAAGTTTAACTGTATACCTAATTATAAGAGGGCAGAAGCAGCAATATAAAGGTTGATTGGTTGTAGGACTGTTAGAGGTGGTGGCTAAGATGATGTTTTCATCAAGCCAGGAAGTTAGATTTCCATGTTTAGTTTTGTATATAGTTATATATGTTACGATTTTTTTATTCATTTTTATTTACCTGCTCATAACTAAATTCAGTAGGTATATCTGTATCATTCTAAATGTTCTCTCATAAATGTATGTCTTTAAATGTCAATAGCCTTAATAATCCTATCAAAAGAGGGAGTATAGCTAAATATTTGAAACTGAATAAAGTAGATATAGGTTTTTTACAGGAAACATATATTGTTAGTAGGGATCTAGATAGATTGTCTTTTAATGTGTATATGGTCCTTGTAGAATCCCATTACCAAACCAAGAGAAGAGGCATGATGATACTATGGAGAAAAACATTCCTAATGCCTAAAGTCATCGATACTTACTCAGACAAGAAGGGCATGCTATGCCTGGTAGTTCTGGAGATAAACAAAAGATATATAACTCTAGTAAATTCTTAGTGGATACCTGGTTTTGGAGCAACTACAGCAAATAAACATCTAGAGTTAATAACTTCTAAATCCAAAGGAGAAAGAATACATGCAGGAGATTTTAATTGCCTTCTTACTGAAAAAGATACTACTAAAGATGATAAATTTAGAATATCCCCTGCAGCTAAAAAGTTGAAGAATTTTATTAATGTATTATGTCTTAGGGATATATATGATTTAAAAGAAATACACTCGTTAAAATATACCCATTATTCATATAGGTATGGTACACAAACAATAATTGATAAAGTACTAGTTACTAACAACATATTTTCTAAGGTTCAAGAAGTTCTAATTAGCTAGAGCCCATTATCAGATCATAATGCCTTATTCTTTAAAATTAATATCATGCCTAAAGACTTAATAACTTGGCAAAGATTACCTGTCTACATTACTACACTTAATGGATTTAAAGAGTGCCTTCTTAGTGAAATTAAATAATTTCTAGACATCAATAATAATAATGAAACTTCAAAGGTTATATTTTGGGATTCACTAAAATCTTATTTATACGGTAAGATCAAAAATTGGTATCTAAACAAAAGAAAACAATGGGAAAATGAATTAATACAAATACAATTTAAAATAGACAGAATAAGAAAAAGTTTAAGCACCAAGGACATAAATACTAATTCTGAACTAAAAACATTAAGTACTAGGTATGCAGAAATTGTAAATCATAAAGTGGCAATAAGTCTAGAAAAATTTAAAATACAATCCCATTCAGTGAACCCCAAAACATACATAGGTTGGCAGTCAAAGCAAAAAATTTAGCGAGCCTTAGTCATATAAAAGAAATTACTGATAATACAGGAGTTAAAATAAGGCATGTAACGGAACACAAAGAAATTTTGGAGGTCTTCAGAGTGCATTATGAGAAGTTAAATAATACAAATATTGACTCTGTAAGCAATATGTTTAAAAGTAATTTTTTTAATGAAAATATCAACAAAAGAGTAACAAAGGAACAAAACGCCAATTTGCTCAAGCCAATAACATTAAAAGAAATTAAAGAATGCATTCAAAATCTTAAAAACAACAAGGCACCTGGATTAGATGGGATTATAGGGGAAATATATAAGCTGTTTCCAGAGGATACCTTAAAGATTCTAGAGGCAGCTTTTGAAGAATTTAGGAAAAATAAAAGTATCTTTCCTTCATGGAAGTATGCTATAATATCTTCCATTCTAAAGCAAGATAAAGATCCTAAATTAGTAACATCATATCGACCTATATCTCTGCTAAATGTAGATTATAAAATTTTTACCTCTATACGTACTAAAAGATTGAATCAATTCATCCCTAAAATAATAGCAGATGATCAAACAGGTTTTATTTTGCATAGAAAAGTTCAAGACAATGTCATTGGACTTCTAACCTTAATAGATGTTGCAAATAAAAAGAAAAAAGAAATATCAATTATTAGTTTAGATATAGAGAAGGCATTTGATTCTTTCTCTTGGTCATACTTATTTAAAGTCTTGGAAACATTCAATTTCTCCACAGATTTCATAGAACTAATAAATAGCTTATACAAAAACTCTTTGCCATATAGTAAAATTGGGGCCTTTTTACCTAACAAAATTCAAATATGAAAAGGAACTAAGCAAGGTTGTCCTCTGTCATCTTTGCTATTTGCATTGTCAGTAGAGCCGTTTGCAAATTGCATAAGAACTAATAACAGCATAAATAGTTTTATTGTTAATTCAAACTATGCTTCTAAAATACAGTTATTTGCTGATGATATAATATTAACTATAGAAAATCTAGATTCCTCAATAAGACATATTACAGAAGCTATAGGGCATTTTGAGAAATTTTCAGGTTTAAAATTTAACAACAATAAATCTGAAACATTATTAGTAAATAAAAAAGTAAGTTCTGAATGGAGAAAACACAGTAATTTTAGTTGGGGAAATGACTCTCTTAAATATCTAGGTGTGTATATAAAACCTAGTTGGAAAGAAATCATACAAGTTAATTATAGAAAGTTGTTAGGTATGATCAAAGAATATATAAACAAATGGAATAAAATGTTCTTTACTTTTGAAGAAAAGTTAACATTAATAAAAATGTGCATTCTCCCAAAAATTTTGTTTCTTATTCAAACCATAATTATTAGCCCTCCAAAAAAATAAAAAAACAGCTCAATTCACTTCTAATTAAATTTTTATGGTTCCCACAAAAAACGAGAATAAAGTATGATTGGCACAACAGAGATTGGGAAAAAGGTGGAATCGCATTCCCAAACTTAGTACTCTATGCTGAATCAGTTATAATTCATATCATAGAAAGTGGTTAAGTAACAAATATTCTTCAAGCTGGAAAAATCTACACATGAATATTTTATTATCTAATGCCGAAGAAACAATAAACAATAACATTTTTAATGAAAATAATAAAGTTTTTTTAGCAGTGAAAGACTCAGTATATAAAGAAAATAAACATGAGAAGCTACCACATTGTGCTAGTTACATACTAAACAATTTTAGGAAAATTATAAACAGAAATTGCATAACAAGACATTTCTCAATATTAATGTTCCCAATAGTACTCACGAAGAATTGTTTAGATTCTTTTAATATGAATAAAATTATGAAAATGAAAGGCAATGGACTAAATTACTGGCACTAGTTCCTAAGTACAAATAATATCTATGACACTACAAGTCTTTTAGCAAGGTATAACATAAATCAAGATAATTGGTTAAATATTCAAATCTTCAGGGAACATCTAATAAAGGAATTTAAAATGAGCCAACTGACTAATATTTTATTACAGCCCAAAATAATCTTTCTTTTATGTGAATTAAATTCATCACAATTTAACATGGGGTTCTCTTTATATAAGATTTACAAGACATTAAGAGCTGACATAAAACAACCTGAAGACTCTTTATGGAGTTATATAGAAAGTACGAACAAATTAATTTTTTCTGAAAATGATAAATTATTAACACTCAGGTCAATAAATCATACATCATCTCCATATTGGAAAATATTTACATGGAAATTTATACACATGAGTTTCTTTACTCCACAGAAAATTGCTATAATATCAAATAAAACTAGTCATAATTGTTGGAGATGTAATGCGAGTCTCTGTGCTGATTGGATACATATGTTCAAACCAAAAAACACTACTCCAGGGTAAGGTATCACCTCACAAGAAACTGTGATAAGAACCAAAAAAATTATATGAGGTAGATATGCCATGACAATCAAAGCAAACCAGATGAGGCAGTACACAAAATGATAAATCCCAGGGTAGATGCTAAAAAATCATTCCTTTATTCGAAGAAGTAAGCACTTTCACTTCTCTCAGGACGCTTCATCAGACTTAAGATGAACTCATACATTCAAAAGTGCTTAAATAACAGTTATGCACCTATGAAAACACAGTATCAAATACATAGCAATAAAAAACAATACTATTGGTGTAAAACTGATTCAAAATAGAAGCACAAAGCTTCACATAAGAAGGAATATAAAACATAGAACCCAACATATTAAAAAGCATGGCTATAAAAGCCAATATATAAAAAACATATTATCACACTAAATAGAACATCATAATACCTACTTCATTGTAATCACATATAAACATCTATATAAAATTTACTATAAACATTATACTAATGTCTAAATGGCCTACCTACTAAAAATGGTCTCAATGAAAGTTTATCATTGAGGCCATGTCCCTTATCAGCTGCCAACTTAATATTGGAATTACAGTTGGAATGCCCACAAAGATTCCTTACTAGGGGAATCCAGGGTATAAACACATCGTCTGCATGGATCACCTTTAAGCCTACCTCTATACTTGGTCTCTTAGAGGTTACTGCAACGTGATCTATGTCTGGCATACAAGGCATTCTTGAGTCCAACTCTTATGGCTCTTTTGCATGTCTGACAAATGAACACCATCAAAGCCAATAGATCCAAGGATTTAAATTTTGCTTGTGACATAAATAAGACATGTTAGCAAGACAGTTATGGGTCTCAGAGGATCCTTATACCTTAGAACAGGCTCCTTATCCATGTGAAGCACACGCCATCCCTCACCCTATTGTAACCTTGACTAATGGATGAGAAATCAGAAATTCACCCCTTGTTTGGCCCATATCTCTGATGGGCAGAGGCATACAGTAATGTCCAAACTAACATACCCCCCCCACACACACACACACAAAACCTCTAGTAACTTCCTAACTCCTCTGCTACTAAATCAGCATGATACAGATGGACACAATTGTGTTGGGTCGCATGGCTAGGCTTATAAAGCCTCTGGTGGTCATTAGCCTAGTATACACCTGTGAAACTATGAACCTATGCTGTTTGGTGACTTTATCTAAAGCAAAATTATACGCACTGTACTTCTATTTCCTTGAATCTCCTGTTGAAAAATATCACAGCTTTTTGCTTCAGTGACTACATTAGCACCCCTAACATTACATTACATGGATGTTGATCCAGCACCAACTTTTAAATCTTTAGGAATAGAAAACTAAATTTCTGCTGTGTCTCTACACTTTCAATATAAACATAATTTAAATAATTGTTAAACTGCTATTGTGTCTCCTTTAGGTATTACAAAAAATGCATCTGCCAAAGGAATACATCTCTGATGGCTTTCTATATCATAGACTTTTTATAATCGTACTAAAGGTAATGTATTAAACAGCACCACACATGCTCTGATGTGTGTTGTCTTGTTTGGGTGGGCTCAACTTTTGTCACATCTGAGCAGCAAAAAAAAAAACAGAAGCATTACATCCTTGCTCTAGAGTAATACTTATTTTGCCAGAGTGTGAACAAAGTAAGAACATGCACTCTGACTAGACAACAAAAGCACAGCCTACCTTTTGAAAAAACTTGGTCTGTATAACTTTATTTATTTATTTTATTTTACATTTGTTTACCAGAAAAGTCAGACTGGGCCAGAAGCCCATTTTCAGCAGAGGCCTGGGGAGAAAAGCTCCAGTACAAAAATATAACATTTACAATAGAAGTTCAAAGAAACACAATGTGAGAACAAATGGCTCAATGACAAAAATTAACAACCCTCAAAAACATGTCAACAAGTAGGACATACGTGGAATATCAGAGATCCACTAGAAAAATATAACATTTACAATAGAGGTTCGAAGTAACAATAGCTCAATGACAAAAAAATAACAACCCTCAAAAGGAGGTCAACAAATAGAACACGTGTGGAATATCAGAGGGACAATATATAGCAGTGAATTTTTACTAAACAAAGTGACCGTTCAGATATCTTAATCTCAGTTTCTACATGTTTAAATTCATACAGTCATTTCTGTTTTGCTCATATTTCCACAGAAACTGGCATCTGGTGTAGGTAATGAAAGATTTAACAACAGTGTGTGAAGTTGGATCATGATAGAGAAGCACAAAGGACCAAACAAAGCCATCTGTGGATACACCTGCATTGCCCACACCCAGACATGAGTTATTGCCATTATACAATGACATTAATTTATAAAGAAATTTCTCACATTTTGTAAACAATTCCATAGTGAAAGAAAATCACTAAACAATATGCATCAAGAATAGCTGAACATACAACAGGTGTCATATAAGTTACATACACAGTATTTACAATAGCACAGATAATAAAGGATACAAGACAAAGTATTCTGTAAGACACTAACACAATCAAAAAAGTATTGGAAGTGAGGAAAAAGGGGATAAAACGTAAGAGTGAAGCAGCAAAGATGTTGGAGATTTATAAAATGTATAAATTCACTTGTTTTCTGTGTCATCTCATCTCGTGTCTAGGTGATGACTTACTGATACATTGCACATGTCTACATGTCTCTTGTATGTGTTAGAACACGTACAGTATGTCCATTTAATGCATTTGTTGTCACATTTGTTTGAAGAAGTCAGGAGAGAGCATGCATCCATCATTTTATTTTCATTGACAGATAAGCACTAGGCGAACTGCCCTTGTCGGCCATTTTAATCCTAGTCAATTACCCCATGTGAGAATCAAACCCTGCACCTTGAGTTTATAAGGTAAATACCTTAACCATTAAGCCAACCTCCCTTTAGGGTGCTTATTTCCTGCTGACATGCCATAAGTCCTTTCTCAGATTTTTTTAAAAATTTTTATATATTACTTTGGACCATACAGCAGTACTACAATGTGTAGGAAGGTGGATTATCTTTTAAAACATTTATCTACTTAGCTTTTGTTTCTCCATTTCCCACAAAATGGTAGCTGTAGCTCTTTTATTCTTTATTTTTTTTAGCTACAGTCACAGCAGTTTCTACTTATTTTGTTTTGTGGTCAAACTTATTCTCATAGTTGACTCTTGATTTATCATATAAACCCCAGTTACTGTATCCATTCTGCATGCACATTTCTGAATACTAATCATTTTGCATTGCATAATCAATATCACACTGCTAAAATGTGCCAAAGAACAAAAGAAAGAATATAAGGAGAAGGATCAGATAAGACAGCAAGAAATGTGGAAAAGGCATAAATATAATTTCAAGTACAAAAAACTCTTGGAAAAACCTCATGTTGATGAGGATTTGATGCAAGAATGGTTAGGGAGAGATGAATTTAAATCAAAAGATGAAAGGTTAGTAGTACAGTTAGATAGTAGAGTGCATACACATTGGTTTACAAAGTCCATTGAGCATGAAAGAAAAACAGACAAATGCAAGTTCTATAAATAGAACTGGAAACAGTCACATATCTTGTTGCTGGGTGTGATACACTAACGGCAGAATGCCTCAACAATGAAAGGCATAATAATGTGGCAAGACTGTTGCACTGGGGATTGTGCAAACATATTACAATACTGAGGCAGCTGAAAAGCATTGGAAACATGAACCACAAAGCATTACAAAGAATGGTGACGTTTATATCACATGGGTTCAAACATTACCAAAAGTTCAAAAAATATATGCAAGAAAAGCAGATATATTAATCAATGAAAAGAAGACAAAAGTAACATTAATCACTAAATTGCTACAACCAGTAATTACAGTATCTTATGTACAGACAGACACAAAATCATAAAATAGAGGTTGTGCTGGCAGATAAAGGATATCCAATAGTATAGTAGTAGGAGCAACAGCTCTTATCAAAAAGAATTTACAGTCTTATTTAGATATGCTACCGATACATGTAACTCCGTATGAATTTCAGAAGGAATCATTTCTGGGCACAGTTTGGTGCTGCCAAGAGCACTTTTGGCTAACATCAAAAATTAAAACAATACAGATTTCATGAACTTTAATCATACTTTGACTTAGGAATGAGGCTCATTCCCATCATGGTATTAGAAACCGAAAAGACTTGGAAAAATTAAACCGCTAGATTACTACTCAATTAAATTCACTGCAGATTATCTGATTTATTCAAGTCACAGATCTGTTTTGTTTGGCTGAGAAAAAAATGTTGCCTGTCTTTGCTGATTCCTCTGTCATTATAGCAGTCAACCTGTCCCACTGATTCAAGACCTTTTTGGTTTCAGGTGAGACCTGTGGAGTACAGCTACAGTAAAGCAATTGGCAGAATATACAGTCGAACGAGGTTATGTTGAGTTATTTCAGTGGAAAGTGATTTTTATAGATCTGTACAAATTGCACATCGCTGGATTGAATTAAAAAAAATAGTATGAGTCTGAAACACTTAGCTGAGTAGTTTACAGATTTTCTTTCCAGATCGCCCTACACCCTGTGCAAGGAAGTATCCAGGTTCCTAGAAGACCACACAGACACATACAAACACACACAGACATAAGATGCAGGGTGTGTGGTGCGCACGCACGCACACACACACACACACACACACACACACACACACACACACACACACACCCACACACACACAAAATGTTCCTGATTACACGATGGAAGAGAAGTTTCAGTCAGTATAGATGATGCAAAATGAAACCTACTTCTTAAATGTGATCAAAAGATAATTAAAAATAACTTGGATTAAAGATCAAGTCTGCATATTATGCAAATAAAATAGTTAAAACTTGTATACTTTATTAGGGAATATATTGTTCATGTTTGCATTGCTTTTCAAAGTTAACAGCTAATGCTGCATACTTCTTCTTCTTGCTTTTTCCTGGTTAGGGGTCAACAGAAGATCACCTGTCCGCTCATGATTGGCAGTGGAGTTTTTACGGTGTTGAGTTGCCAGCCCGGTGCCCAACCTTACACAGAAGGCACGCACTCACTCCTAGGGCCAATTTAGAGTGTCCAATCCACCTACAGCATGTCGTTAGGATGTGGGAGGCACCTGGAGGAAACCCATGTGACCACAGGGAGGAGATGCAGACTCCACACAGAAAGCACCCCAGCTGGGAATCGAACCAGAGAACCTCTTGCTGTGAGGTGGCAACACTAACCGCTGCACCACTGCGGCCGCCCTTAATGTTGCATACTAAGGTAAGAAAAAACTGTAGGCTCTGTTACATCAAATATGTATATTCACTATAAAATATAGTAACTGAGTGCTACATTAAAAAAACCTCAATCCCCATATCACAGATTTATGCTAAGACAGTCTGCAGAGTATGAAAGAACATTTCTCAAAATTTAAACTGACAAATTTAAAAAAAATAACACAGTTAATGTGTTGTCCAGCTGCTGTTTTAACAATCCATTTTTTCTCTCAAGTTTTCACCAAATTTATAGAAACAAAAAAGAAGTTCAACATGCAACTGTATAGTAGTATTAAAAGAGAAAGCAGACCGCTGCAGTCAGAATCTATCCCTGTCTTATTCTTATTAGATTTTTATGTGAAAAGATTCCCTGCATCATCTGCTTGTTTAAATCTGGCATAATGCAGTTTCAACAAGACTAGTGTCTATGTAGGGATGCATTTTTTTAAAAGGTCAAGACAATAACAGTAGTTGTAAGGGTGATTATTTCTTCATCAAATAAAACTAAAATTGCTGCTTGTGCTTCTTGAAATCAGAGCACATTGGACTTATACTTTGTATTTCATGGATACTAACACCTTTCCACTTTAATGAAGCAGAATGGACTTTTCTTATTCTTGAAGCAGCCAGAAAGGAAGTGAAGCATGCTGCTTATAATGGGTGGGTAGATCCCTTTGTTTAACTACTGCTGTGACTTTCCACAACAACTGAAATGCACAGTGAAGGTTTAGAAAAATACCATGTCTGTTTCTAAAACATACAGTCAGAATATTCTGTACTGTAGTCGGCATAATTTACTTCAAACAACCCATGCTATTTTTGTGAATTTTTGGGCATGACTTTGAATGACTAACAGTGACAGAGGAATACCCATGTAGAGCAAGGAGACTGCTTCACCTGCACCCCTACCTTGTATATAAAATTAATTGCTATTAATACAATTTTATCTGCCTTGCAGTCATGGGTGAGGTGCGCAGGGGCAGCCCCCTAATACACATTATGCTGTCTCTCTTTAGTGCAGGGTGTGACTGCCTACCAGGCAGTGGGGATTGCTATGTTCATCCTATGGTTCATAGGTTCACAGGTAGGTACTACAGACTTGGACTTGGGGTGTTTAAAGTTAAGTTTTACCCTGTAGTCATACTTCAGTGATGACTTGTGTGGCATTTTCATACACTTTTATGCTTAGTAGTTACAACTATTCTGCAACTTACACAATCATCAAAATTATAGTAGAATACTTCTGCAAATGTTTTTTCCCTTCTTCTAAGGCAATAATGCACTGGTAATACATGTCAAGATAGTCTGAATTATGCTTCTCCAGTGTAATATGATTCATAGGCATGTACAAAATGCAGATTGCCAGATCACATTAAATGTAGGACAGTACACTGTGATTTCATAACAGCCATTATATCTGTTTTGGGGGTGATATATATATATATATATATATATATATATATATATATATATATATATATATATATATATATATATATATGTGTGTGTGTGTGTGTGTGTGTGTGTGTGTGTGTTGGATTACAAACTGAAATAATGAAAGCATTCCCTACAATAATTAGCACTACAAAATTACAAGAAGGCAAAAAAGTGGCAAGAAAACATTAAACCTCAATTAAAATAAAGCTGCTCTTTTTGAGACAACCATCAAAATAAGCTTCCAACTAAACAGGATGCTCTATAATCTTATCAAACTTCAGTTCATTGGTCATCACAATCCCAGACCAATTAAAGTATAAATACATTTCAGATTTACAGAGTCATTGGTTCATAGGTGTTTACTATGCCGATGGCTACCAGGACCTATATAAGTCTAGCCATGCATCCATAAATGTCTGACAAGTTCTGGTACTCTTGATAAGTGTAAGCAGAGGCTTGGGAGATGAAATATTTACAAACAGGCACCTGGGAGAGCAACTACTTGCAGGCTGCCTGTGTCCAAGTTACACTTGAATTTGGTTAGGGAGGAACTCTGCTTCACATGGATGGGGAGCCTATTCCAGAGAAGGGGTAGTCTCTAGGATACATACCTGTCTCTCCAGTAGGCCATATTCATATCACAGACAATGTTTAAGTCTTTAGAATGGGTAATTCTGGTGCTGTTTCTTTTATGGATATGCAGGAGATCCATCAGGCTGGGGTTTGACAATGCCTTGTATGCCAGACATTGATCTCCCCTCAACACCTGTAGGAGACAAAATACAGGGATAGGGCCTTGAGGTGGTCTGCAAAGGAAATGTTACTTACAAGCCGTATTCTTTTAATGAAGAACCTCTGTAGACGTACCAATTGTTGGATGTACCTGGTTAGGTGCATACCAAAGGGGGCATTATACTGAGTGATAAGTCTGATGAATGAGGAATACAGTGCAACAATAACATCCTTGGACCTGGATATCATACTGTTGTTTATAAGTTAAACAACATAGAATAACTTCCTCACTAGTGCAGACACGTGATGGCCAAAGGATAGATTACTGTCTATGTGTGTCCCCAAGTCCCTACCTACTGGGTCAACTCTTAGAGGTGTGTTGTCAATATGATAGTTATCAAGGATGGATGACTTCATGAAGGATACTATTATGCATTTCTTGGCATTTCATTTTAGTCCATGGCTCTGACACCAGTTATTTGTCTGGTTCAGCCCTCCCGGGAGATGGTTTGTGTTGGTGTAACATTCTATGATTGTTTCTAATTTGCAATCATCTGCAAATTTAGTCAGTCAGAGGGCATTGATATTGGCCTTGACTTATGTATTTATTTATTTATTTATTGACATTTGTTGACCTGGAAAGTCCACTGGGTCAGAAACCCACTTTCAGTGGAGGCCCGGCGAGAAAGCTCTACAGTTAAAGAAACGTGTTATACAATAATTATCCAAGAATAAGTACAAACAAATATAATGTTGAAGAGATGCATATGGATTCTTAGTAATACACTTTCAATCAGAAAAATAATAATGAACTGTATTAAAGTATAGCATATACTCAATCCACATGAGTAGTCATGAAAAATAATAAGACTGATACATTTCATAGGTTGGAGAAGTAATGATTCACAGGAGAAATAGAAGAGATCAGAGTGGGTCTACTGCAGGTTCCGAGTATAATATGTTTGTGAAGTTAAGGGGACTTACACTGTGTTTCACAGGTACAGCTGGGATTGTTTAAAAAGGGGGGGTTTAGTGCAGCTTTAAAGGCCATAAGTGAGTCAAGTTGAGTAATTGAAGAGGGGAGGCTATTCCATAGTTTGGCAATGCTATATGAATATACACTTTGTTCTCCTCTCTTATTGGGTCTAGCTACCTTTAGAAGGGTTCTTTCTGGGACCGGGGGATTCAAGTAGGTGTGTATGTGTGCAAGACAGAGTGTAGTGTGAGACAGCTATCAGGCTGGAAAATTAGCTTATGAACAAATGTTAATTGAGTATAGTAGAGATAGTGGTGAAATTTGGGTGGCCATGGTGGTGCAGTGGTTAGCGTTGTTGCCTCACAGCAAGAGGCTCTCCGGTTCGATGCTTGGCTGGGGTGCCTACTGTGTGGAGTCTGCATGTCCTCCCTGTGGTCGCTTGAGTTTCCTTCAGATGCTCTGGTTTCCTCCCACATCCCAAAGACATGCTGTAGGTGGATTGGATGCTCTAAACTAGGCATGAGTGCGTGTGTGTGTGCCTTCTGTGGAAGGTTGGGTGCCGGTCTGGCAGCTCGACACGGTAAAACTCCACTGCCAGTCATGAGCGGACAGGTGATCCACTGTGGCGACCCCTAACCGGGAAAAGCTGAAAGAAGAAGAAGAGATAGTGGTGAAATTCTAGCCAGAACAGGTTTGAGACAGCATTGCAGTGGTGTGTGTGGTTGAGCATGTTGGAGGCAAATTTTGCTATGTTGTAGTAGCACAATTGCAGCTTATTACTGAAGGAGGTATGGAGGTTGGTGAAAATGGAGCTTCTATACAAGAGGATGGGATAAGTAAAGTGTTAGCTAGTTTTATCTTAGCTTGTTTATCTGGGTAAAGTTTATGACGGTATAGTTTGCCCAGTCTGAAGGGTTGTTTTTTACTGTAGTGAGTATGTGTTGTTCAAAGCAGAGTTTGTCATCAATAGTAATTCCTAAAAGTTTTGCTTATTGCACCTGTGCTATTTCTGTTTTGTTATGTGAAAAGCTTTTGAAATCTACAGATGGAGGTTTTGATGTGAATCGTAAGAGTTTAGTTTTTGTTTGGGTTCAGCATTAATTGGGTGTCATTAGGCCAGGTTTCTATGGAGGAGAAAGCATCCTGGGTGATCTTCTGGAGGTTAGCGAAGTTGTTGGAGGAGGAGATGATAGTTGAATCATCTGCATATTGAATCAATATGGTTTAGAGAAGTAAATGTCAAAAAGGAGCAGTCTGTGGACCGATCCCAGAGAGACTCTGCTTGTGACTGGCCTCTTTGAAGAGGTTGACTCCCCTATTCTAACTTTCTGGGTCCTGTCTGTGAACCATCTGGCTATCCAACAACTGACATAATGGTGTACACCTAATCTCTTGAGTTCATCAATAATGCTGAAGTGGGGTCAAGATAGGCAGCGTGAACCATTTTGCCCTAATCCATTGTTTTGGTCATCTACTTAAAGACGTCCAGTGGGTTAAGTAGGCATGACATGCCCTTGATGAAACTAAATTGGGTTGGGTTCAGTGTCTAGAGGTTTCCAATGTTATCACTGATAATTTCCATTATAATTCTTTCCATGGTTTTGCATATGAGACTAGTGAGACTTATGGGTCTGTAGTTCCAGGGTCTGTAGATGGCCCACCATTGTGCACAGGGATTACTGTTGACGTTATCCATTCAGGAGGTGTGAAGCCTATTTGGAGGCTACAGTTCCTGAAGGCCTAATAGGTCATGTTGCATGCTATTTAGAAGACATCCTGGGATATTATCTGGGCTCATTGATGCAGTGTTCTTGGTTTTAGAGACAGCACTAAGGACCTGTTACCTAGTGAAAGCAGGGGAAGTTATATTTAATGGTATTTCCAGCCATGAGGTACATTTATTTCTGACATAAATCGAGGCACTTCCACCTCTAGTCTCTGTGTGTAGTGGCTGGTCTAAATGTATGGAAGGCATTATAGCCTTACACTGTTGGTGTGCTCACCACGGCTATAAACCATGTCTCAGTGACCACACAGATATCAGCATTCTCTAGGATGACGAGGGCTTGTAGGGAGTGGAAATTTTTGTTTAGACTCCTAGCATTAAGCAGTAAAACCTTTAGATTTTCTTGGTTTTGATTTGGTGTGTCATAAGTACTTTCCGTTTCTGATTGCCTAAAGAAAGGCACTGTGGGAAGGACAGTGTTTTGGCTAATATTCCCCTAGAGGGGAGAGGTGCAGACCATTCCTGGTAAAGCAGCATGGTCTGTTGACCATCTCATTCAATGCTGACAAATATTGCATCCCCTTAGAATGACACCAGAAACTATGCCAATTATTGAAGTCAGTCATATTCTGTTCATATTGTGGCATCACCCTTGGAGAAGGTAAAATGCTGCTCAATGTTAGGCTTATACCAGCCTGGGACACATACTTTGAGAGCTCCATGATGTCTCTCTTCATATAGTCTAGCATGGTATGTCACAGGTCATTGACACCCACATGAACTGTGACTGAGTCATACTGGTACTTGTGGTCCAATGACCTGAGTGCATGTGTAATGTGGCAGATCATGCACCCTGATAAGCAAATGACCGAGACTTTCTCCTTACTCAGCTTGGTGACAGGAATATCAGTGTGCCTCACAACGGAGCTTCTAATGGCCAGGATGTTGGATTGTGTGGTAGCTTGACTTATGGGCTTAGAAGTAGAAGCTCCATGAGATGTGGTTGCATGTGTTGATGTGGTTGTTGTTTTGAAAGAGTGCATTCAGGGCTGCTGGGGGTATCTGTTATGTGTACTTCATCTAGGAGATCTTTGGGGTTAAGGAAGGTTACATTTAAGTGCCTAAGCATATGTGGGTCTATGCATCTGATTTGAATTGTGTACAATGGGTGCAGTGTGTCTGCTACTGACAAATACATCTCTCACACACCATATCAGTTTGTTTGAGAATTAATTGGTTGTCAGTAAACATGAGGCAATTTCAGCATTGCCTCAGGATGCCCATATCCACCAAGCTGGTGATGGAGATGCAAATTTCATGTCCATATCAAAAGGCCCTCTTTATTGATTAGACAGTTGGAGTGAGAATATAAAGCAATGTCAGGAGTATCTGGGGGCAGTGCTTGTCACTGCAAACTAGTTGTCCTGTGTGCAACTAAGTACTGGTGAAATTCCAAGGCTGCTTTTACAGGAAAAATGTCACCTTATGGTGTCTGTGTCTGTAAAGGCCACTGCCAAACACCTGAAGGGAAAGAAATAAGTAGACCCTGAAGATTTATGACTGAAGAATTTATGAAGAGATTCTGAAATAAGGTTAGACAGTAGCAAATCAAGCAATTCTTACTGAAAAGAAAGAATTAGCTTATCAAAAATGATGAAAAGAGGGGATTCACCTGAATGGCTATTGCCTGGCTACTACTAGTGCTGGTTTCACTATGGCTTTATACTACTGGGATACAATGCTCCTTAGCTTCTTCTTTCACAAGAAGCAAAACAGTAGCACCAGTGCCAATATGAAAAGCAGGCACAGGCTCTTCGGTGATAAATAGTCTTGTTCCAGAGGATGCAAGGTTTGTTGTACTCTTTTACTGGTAGATACCTTGACTAGCAACCAAGTCCAGTCAGGAAGCTCAAACACTGACACTCACTGTCCAGTCAGAAACAGTCGGGGATCAGTATCAATGCACTATGCTCTTTCTCACAGCAGGAGCAAAATATAAGCACAGATTCTAAGCTGGCACCTATGAAGCAGTTATTGGGATTTCCAGTGATCAGCGGTCCCCCAGGAAATAATGTCTCTATGCTTCTTCTCTCACCAGAAGCTAAACAGAAGCACTAATCCCAAGATGACCACTGAGAGGCAGAATGTGAGTTCTCCAATAATTGGTGGTCCTGGGAGTAGATGTTGCAGATTTTAAAGGTAGGATGGAAAAAATAAGTTAATACCCTAAGAATTGCAGTGTGCACTAAGCAGTTAGATTTGAATGAGGGGGGCAACTTAAACTTTAACTGTTTAAGTGGAGAGCTACTAATTTTAAAAGAGCAAGATAGCTTGGAAGGGGGTGGGCACTCTGTATTTTGGCCCTACAGAATATAGTAGGATGGCCAATAAATTTAAACAGCTGAAACGGAGTGATTTCACAAAACAATAATTTTGTGCTTACTCACAACAGCCAATGAAAGAAGAGGAGGGGGAAGGAAAAAAAGCACCAGGGTGGGAGAACTCAACTTCTGTTAGACTCACAAGACACACAGCTAAGGTCTCTTTCCCAGTTTAAATACAAAATTAAAAGCAGAATACAAGTAAAACACATTGTATAGAAAATAAATCATAATTTACAAAATAGAATATACCAATGAAGTAATACAAAATACAAGGAAGCAAAAACAAGCTAACCTTTCCCTCAAAGCAAGCTGTGGAAGAGACTAAATGAGCTTTTCCAGTAAAGTCATGAAACAAAAAGGCAGTGTTTTCCATTCTCCACAGCCCAAACATTACAAAACAATCAATGTTTTTGAACAGGGGCAAAGCCCACAAAACCACATATTTCAAAATTTAAATAGAGTAACTTCGTTGCCTAAAGGAAGAGTGAAATCAAACATTCTCTACATCCAAAGGTTGTGCATTATCATACATTTTATATACCACACACACACACGCACACACACATGCGTACATGAACACACACACACACACACACACTGTGTGTGTGTGTGTGTGTGTGTGTGTGTGTGTGTGTGTGTGTGTGTGTGTGTGTGTGTGTGTGTGTGTGTATATATATATATATATATATATATATATATATATATAAATAAGTGAATAACTAAATTATTCACGCCATATGGGTAAGATTCCATCCTTTCTGAAGGTGCTGTGGTACATATTTCTGATGTGATATCTACGTACTACCATGAGAGTCTTTGTGTGCTAAATGTAAACAAAAAAACTCCATCTCATTTCAGATTTTCATAAAATATTCAGAGAGGATTATCCCTGGGTTGCCTCCTTCTAAGTCATAAGAGATAAAGCTTCCACATTTTAAAGTTGTTAATGGCTCCTCTGATATAGCAGTGACATAAATGTACATTGTTAATTATTAGTAGACTAATAAAAACAGTTCTACTTCAATTTCATGAAGTTACATTCACTGGAAGATACTATACGAAAATAGTAAAGCTAGGAAAATGCAATATAAAAAGTATGTTCTACAGAAGAACAACCACCACACACAGCTCAATGTGGAGGTGGTTACCCTAATGCCCTTTTACTTATTATTCTGATATCAGTGCGTATAAGCATTTGTAAATGAGTCAGCTGTGTTTCGTGCAAGGAAATCATTGCACATATATCAGGCTTACAGTAATAAGTAAGGAGGGGTTGTAAGGGTAGGGGGGTTACCCCCTGCATTACACAATTTTATATAGGTATTTCATTTCTTATAACTTTACTGCTTTCTGCATAAGTAATTTCTATTTAACTGTGACTTTCACTCATTTGCGCTTTCAATAAATCACCATAGTGCACATCTTTTATTAAAATGTTCATACATTTTTCTCACCACCCCCCCACCCCACAAGAGAATGATGGATATTCGTCATCTTCCTTTGTCCTTGTATGTGCTCAACCACTAACCTGTGCTGTTAGTTTGGACACAATAAACAGAAAATTAGCTCATCTCATATATGTAGGAAATATTTCAAGGCTACATGCTGCAAATACAGTGATAGTTGGAAAGAAAAAATAAATAAAAAAAGTCACATCTGGCAGAATGAAGACTCTAAGCTAGTGGTTGTTGTCAAAGCAGACTATGGAAGAATAACAGAGTAAGGTTGTTCAATTCATTTGTTTGTATAATAATGCAGCCTGATTAATCATTGTATACACTGATAAACAAGTTACATGAAGTTACGCTTGTGCACAAGTGGTTTACTTTAAAGCTGTACAAATGCTTTTAGCTTACTGAAAATATACACAGTGAGAACTTGCTCAGACAGATTTATGCACACAGTTTACATAAAGTAATATAATAACAATAACAGACTGTTGGTATGTCCTTTCATTCACTCATTCATTCATTAATTTTCAGATATCCACTTTATCCTACACACGTCAAAGTGAGTTGGAAATTATCACTGACCTCAGCAGACACAATGTAGAAATCTATTTCCTGAAGGGGCAAAAAATTTATACATGCACGTACACACACACACACACACACACACACACACACACACACACACACACACACACACACACACACACACATATACACACACGCACATACACACACAATACACACACCAAAAGGCAATTTTGAAGCTTACTATTGTGGTACAAAATCAGAGTACCCAGTAAAACCTATGTGGTCATAGGAAAGGCACATTGATTCTGAATGCATCCTAACCAAGAACAGAACTGAAAAATCAATTGTTCTGAAGCAGTAACACTATCTGCGGCACAGATAAATGTATATACATGTAATACATGGAATCTCTGTGTAATATCTTATGCTGCATACTATATATTTAGGGAATGGGTCACAAACCAAGTTATGTTATCCTTGAGTACAAGATATTTCATATAACACACAAACTAGACCTTCATGCACTACATTTATCCATTTCACTTATTTTTTTTTTTAGTATTAGAACTTAATGTGCTTATTTTCAGTATCTATTGCCAAAGATAAAAACATGTGTACAAGCTTAATATAACCCACTTGTGAAATTAATTTCACCGAGACCATATAACCTAAAGTTCATATATAACCTCAAGTTCATAACACTGAAAACTCACTTGACAGAAACTCATAATACTGACTCCTTACAGTGCAAAATTTCAACATAGTACTGGCAGTGTATACAAGGTAAGTAAAAGCTATATGCCCTTTTCCCCACTGTAGTGCAATCCTGGAGTTAGTATATATAGTTGGGGGCACAGCCCCCCACATATTTTAAATATTTTGAACCATAGACATGGATTCTTACAAGTCCAATAAATTACTCTTTTCAGAACAGAATATATACCTAAACTATATGGGTGTGCCCCCCACACCCCCTAACTATATATACTAACCCCAGGATCACACTACAGTGGGGAAAAGGGCATATAGCTTTTACTTACCTTATACACACTGCCACTATTATGTTCAAATTTAGCATTGTATGGTGTAAGTGTTCTGAGTTTCAGTCAAGTGAGTTTTCAGTGTTATGAACTTTAGGTTATATGGTCTCAGTCAAATGAATGTCAGTCAAACGAAATTTTGATCATATGAAGTATACCCATATATGTGTGTATATAAATATATATATATATATATATATATATATATATATATATATATATATATATATATATATATATATATATATATATATACAGATATAAATGGCTTTATGTATAATATAAGTACAGTATATATGTATATGTATATATATATAGTTCCCTATCAGTTGATTGATCAAGTTTTCAGAAACTGAAAATTCATATGGTCGAGACCATATGATCGAGTTTTTGAAAACTCAAAGCTTTTGAATGGAGATTGCAGAACGGAGAGGACTGGAAAATGTACTCTTCTTCACTGTAGTGCGATCTCAGAGTTGGTATATATATAATTTGCAGGGGATTTTTGATGCTCAAGTTATCAAAATCTCACTCATATGGCCTCATCCATATGAATTTTGAGTTTCTGACAGATATATATATATATATATATATATATATATATATATATATATATATATATATATATATAAAACCTTACTTTATTATTCATCCATTTTCTGCATTGACAACAACAGCTGGTTTTCTTTTTGCCAGATGTGCTATTTTTTTATTTCCCATTGACTTCAGCAGACTACACTAATTGCCCGAGTTTCTACTTAATAGGGCTTTCGATAGTTTGCATAATTTTTTTACAAATGAAGTGCCTCACAGATGGCCTTGTGGTCTAGTTCTGTGGTAAATTTTAATGAATCTTTTTTTTTTTTTTTTTTTTTTGGTATTGACAGTTTACTTATTTAATATAACTTTAACAGTTTAATAATGGATATATGAGGATTTATTAATGGTATCGTGAAGCTTAGCACCCAAAAGACAGCTAATCATCACTCTAATCCTTGCTCAGCCTGGTGAGTATAGTACCAGCATGTTTGATAACAGAATTGCCAAATAAGGAGAATGTTGCGATTGTCAGAAGCATGCCTCGAAACCCTTGAGGCTCGTAACGTGCAGTCTGGATGACCTATGTTTGGGGATACTGGATGGAGGAGTACATACAGTGGATAATGTGCAGGTATGCGGCTGAGGTCTTGGTCTACTAGTTTGAAGTATAGGAGGGTTTGACAGGGTTTTCTCTAGAATTCAGCATATGAGTACTTAGTTGGGTTGTTGTGTGGAGGAAGTGTGCTGTGGTTTACTGACAACCATGGTATGGGAGAGATTTGCCTCCAATATGAATAAGTATTTACATCATTGATAAGTGTATTTAGTACTAGGTAACAAACGTTTTAGTCATATGAGGAAGTGCTACACTGCTTCAGAGTTCATAACAATATCAGGATGACTACAGGTAAAATAAGGGCAGATTGCAGTCTCATGGTGGCAGAGATCTGGGCTACAGAGGATAGAGATAGATGGAATGTCAGATGGTGTACTATACTGGTATGTTAAACAAGATAAGCTGCATATTATACTACCATACTTGTGTAAAATTATAAAATGCTAATCAACAATAACCCCAAAGGGAGGAAGGCAGGGAAGCACAAAGGCAGTTGAGGACCACAATGCAGGCATGGATACCACTAGTGAAGGTTTGCATTCAGAGATGTAACTATGGAGTGGTGAAAGGATTGGCTGCTCTGGGCACAAGCTATCAGTGGGCATAATCAGCAAGTGCCAGTGGTGTGGGAGTGCAGCACTGGCACTGACTTATGAGGCCGTAAGGATATCCCAGCTTCATATATCAGTGGTGATACTGCATTTGCAGTCATGACTGAAGCAGTGAAACACTTAGTGTGTTAGATGAGAATGTAGTAATCTTAGCAAGCAGCTTGTCAGAGTTTTAGCAAGTAGCTTGCTGTAGTTACACACATACCTACTGTTAGAAAAATATGTATTAGTAATGTGCATTAAGCATTCAAGGTTTAAAAGGGTTAATACATTTATTCTGTTCACACTGCATGAATCTGCACAACTATTAGAAACTTACCAAGAAGCATTTGATTTCTGCTAATGTCAGCAAATAACAAGAAGTGTTTCATTTCTACTAGTGTCATAAGACTTAACAAAGAGTTATTGATTTTCTGCTTATGCCATGAGAAAGTACACAGCTGTTAGAAGCTTTGATAAGGAGCACAATGGATGCTTGAAAGTATAAACCGTAGTCAGCATTACTTGTACCTAAGCTAGAAATGTACCTTGAATCTAGGCAAAATGTAACACATATATTAGGACTGTACAATTGAAGAATTGAAAGTTTGTGGTGGGCTAAAATAAGCCCCAAGGCCAGGTTGTTTTTCTCAGATGTTTTGTAAATCAGCAGTTATTCTCAACTAGTCAGCAATTAGTCTAGTAACATTTTCTGTAGAACAATACAGAAAGCTGTGTCTAACTACATCAGCAATAGAAGTAACATTTCTGTGTAACATGGAAAGAACTGTATAAAAATGCCATACTAATTATTAATGTCCAGACAAACCATTCTGCCAGCATGCTTTGTCTCCTTGCTGCAAGTTAATAAAGGGTGCCTTACTTGAACCTTACGTGAATTGGTCTTTGAATTTTTTTCTTTGACAGATTGGTCCTTCGGACCGGAACCCTCTCTTCACCTCGGATCAGACGGGCCAGGTGGTTGAAACCGTACGGGGAAGAAACCAAATTGGTTCTTCTTATTTGAAAAGCCCTCCGACTGAATTGTCGTTCAAGAGGCCAGCCACTTTCTGATCTGCGACTGAAGGACGGGTCTCCGCGAATCAGGTGATCAATCACATCGGCTCAGGTAAGGTGAATCTACTTTTTCCTGTTTTCTGTTTTAGATCAGGGACTAGATTTGTATTGTTTTTGTCAAGACTGTATTTTTGCTTACAAGTCAGGGACAGAAAAGATTACTGTCTTGTCATAGATCAGGAGAAACAGAATAAGTAGGCAGTCATTCTGAAGAGACTATAACAAAATCCGTGGTACCACGTTAAAAATAAATGAAGTTACGTAACGATCAAAAGGGTAGAACAAAATGGGTAATAATTGCACAAAAAGACCCCCAAAATCCGCCGTTAACAGAAGACGCAAAATACATGCAGTCGCAGCGCATTGACAATATTAAATATTATTCAAAATGGGTTAATAGATATGAATTTGATGGAAAATTAGAAAAATCCTCGCTTATCAAACTTGTCAAACAGCTCAAAACCGATTCCAAAGGTCTGCTAAAAAGCAACGTAAATTAGGAATTCCTCAGGCACACAGGTGGATTGAGGAAGTAAACCGTAGGGAACAAAAGAACAAAAATTCAAAAACAATGTTTTTAGATAAGGAGGACAATAACTTAGTAATAGCATCAGCACCTCCGCCTCCCTTACCAGAATATGAATCAAGTGAACAGGTTAGTCCACCCCCACGATATCCTGTGGTCACTGAAGAAAGAGGCATTATGAAAATAAAACTGTATATTAGAGATCCCATCGGGACCAGGTCTCGAACAATTGCAGGTAACTCAAATGAAGGCATCGAGTTATATCAAATGGTTAAGAATTCACGATTTATGAGTGAAGAAGAAATATGCGCAGGACAAGATAATCAGGACCCAACTATTTTAGTGTATAGACCTTGGACTCCTGAAGATATCCGGAAAGCCACTGAGGGAATTCCCCATACGAAAGTTAATTTTAGAAAATTCTCAGAAGATTTACAAGGAATGAGACTGAGTTATAACTTAAATGGAGAAGAGGTAGAAAAAGTAGTTAGACAAATTGTGGGGCCAGATTGGCACATGATTAGTGGCAACTGGAATCCCCGTGACACTGCACAAAGACCCCTCCCACATAGCAGCGCAGAATTAGACAACAGAGTAAAAGGTCTTACAGACCGCATCTCTGAAAAATGGAAGCCTAGGTCAGACTGGACTTGCATTAATCAATGCATCCAACAAGAAGGTGAAACTATTGACCGGTATTATACCAGACTATTAGAATGTTTTAATAACCACTGTGGAATGCAGGTTCCTGAAGATCAAACACAAGATTCCCCATATGAACAGCAGTTAAAGAATGCATTTTTAAAGGGCAGTATTGCACCTATAAGCAGTTTTATTACAAAACACATGGTAGACCATCGTACGAGCAGCGAGCAGGTTACAGTCATTACTTGAATATGCTAGGCATGCCGAAAGGCATTTTAATAGCAAAAAGAAAAAGAAAGCTCAAGTATTTTCTGTAGAAGATGGAGCAGAAGTTTATGTAGTACAGTCCGGGAAAAAGGGCAAGAAAAATGCACAGGGAAACAAACAATCTGATCAACGATCAGAGGACTTTGAAGGGCGAAAGAAAAGGGGTGAATGTTTTAAATGTGGTAAAAAAGGGACACTTGGCAAAGGATTGCAGGAAAAACAAGAAGGCAACCACGGAAGACAAGGAGGGTGAGCACTGACTATATGGTAGTCAGGAATCACTAGAAGGGGATAGCGAAGAAAGGACAAATGAGAATGTGATAGAGGGAGTAGAGGATGTGTCAGAAGAGATTGAGGAAGTGCAAGAAGTTAGCGACAATGAAGAAAATGAAATATTAGCCCTAGCTTTATTGAGCCTGGAGCTCTATTTAGCAGACATGAAACCAGAAGTTACACTCTTGGTAGAAGGGAGGGAAGTCAAATTCTTGTGTAACTCAGGGGCATCACGAACCCTGATATATCCCTCCAAACTGCCAGAAAACACGGAGTCACCTGATTACATACTGGTAAAGGCAGCTAATGGACAGCTGTATTGGGAGCCCCTCTCCCGTGATATTGCAATAACTGATCCAGTTTCAGGATTGACTCAGAAAAGCAAAATTGTTGTTTCTGTATAATGCCCAGTAAACCTCTTGGGCAGAGACCTCATGCAACTATTCGGTATAGCAGTAGTCCCAAACATGCAGGGTATGGAAGCACAGCAACAAATTGATACCTTTGCAGTGCAATCGAAGAGTGAAATGTTTTATTGGTACAGCCAGGACTTGGTTACGACTGTTCCAGGGACTGTGACTGAAGAATTAATGAATGTAGCCATCAGCAAGTTCCCCTCCCTTGACATTGATAAGCAACACCTGTTGCACTGTACCCTGTATTATTGTAACACACCAGGACCTGACAAGGAATATGAGCAAGAATTGTTTAAAAATCATGCAAACAGATTGATATTACGTAACTTGTACTGGGACACAGAAGGGAACAGTGTAGCCAGCTGTTCATTGCCCCAGGAGTTCTTTACACTTTATAAATCTAATCGATTACCACATGTTAGCTTAACCAAGGACAAAAACATAGAATGGGCAGACCTAGGAGAAAAAGTCACGAGATGGGAGAAACAGACAGAATTAGAACTGTCAGAACAGGGAATACAAATACAGAAGTTGAATTGGATAACTCAGACCCACCCAGCCGTGCACTTGCAGTCTAGCAAGGACAGTTGATTAGCACTCCTATTAAAGGAGGAAGAGAATGCCTTACAGAATATACCAGAAACTCTCTGGTCAACAGGAAAGTCAGATGTAGGACTTATTCGTACAGCGGGGCCAGTTACTATCATGCCAAAGTCAGCATTCAGACCACAAAAAAGACAGTATCACTTAAGAAAAGATGCAGAGGTAGGAATCAAACCTATTATAGCAGCTTTACTTAGGGAAGGGGTGCTAGTGGAATCTCCTGATTCACCATGTAACACACCCTTATTTCCTGTTAAGAAAGCAAATGGAGAATGGCGTATGGTCCAAGATTTACAAGCTGTAAATGATGCAGTAATACCAAGGGCACCTACGGTGCCAGACCCACACACCCTGTTGAATGATTTAAAACCTCAACAGAAGTATTTTTCTGTGGTAGACATCAGCAATGCGTTCTTTTCGATACTGATACACCCTGACGGCCAGTATTGGTTTGCATTCACATTTCAGGGGAAAAGGTATACATATACGCGACTACCACAGGGGTATTGTGAAAGTCCACCAATATTCTCATAAGAAATGGCAAGCAACTTGGCGGGATTCACCCCACCAAGAGGCAGTCAGATTTTACTTTATGTTTATGACATCTTGCTGGCGGCACCCACCCAGCAAGATTGTAGAGAAGATACCATAGCGCTATTACGATTCTTAGCCATTGAAGGACATAAGGTAAATAAAAATAAACTGCAGCTTTGGAAAACACAAGTCAAATACCTGGGATATGTAATATCCAAGGAAGGTAGGACGTTAGATGAGGACAGAAAAGTAGCAATATTGCAAGCACCAAAACCCACTACCAAGAAGGAAATCATGTCCTTCCTGGGTACAACTAATTTTTGCCAGAGCTGGATTCCAAACTATGCTTTGGAATCTGCACCTCTGACTGACCTCATATATAAGAAGCCTATGGCAGCACAGGATTTGTTACAATGGACACCAGAGGCAGAATCTGCTTTCTGCAAACTGAAACAGTTAATAGCGTCCTCATTAGTTCTAGGATTACCAAACTATCATAAACGTTTTTTCCAAACTGTAGATTGTAAGCAAGGTTATATGACATCAGTGTTAACACAACAGCATGGGGATAAGCAACGCCCCATTGCTCACTATTCAACACAACTAGACCCAGTGGCATGGTCCTTACCCCACTGTGTACAAGCAGTAGTTGCAGCTGCAATGGCAGTACAGGCTTCGGCCTCAGTAGTCTTATTCCACCCTCTCACTTTGAGAGTGCCTCATGCAATCGTGATTATTTTACTACAAGAAAAGGTGGCATATCTTTCCCCTGCTAGGCATCTTTCCTGTACGACTATATTGTTGGGCCAACCTCACATGACAATTGAGCGATGCATGACTTTGAACCCTTCTACTCTGCTCCCGACCCCTGCAGATGGCACACCACACCGCTGCCTGCAGGTAATTGAGCAAAAGACACTACCTAGAAAAGATCTCACGGATGTCCCCTTGGATGATGCTGAGGTGACATACTACGTGGATGGTTCGTGCAAAAGGGTTACTGCAGGACAGAACCTAGTACGATATGCAGTAGTTTCTGACACTGAGATTATAGAAGCAAAACCTTTACCACACAACTTGTCTGCACAGGCAGCAGAATTGATTGCTTTGACACGGGCATGTACCTTAGCAAAGGGTAAATGTGTAAACATTTTTACTGACAGCCAGTACGCTTTTTTTACTGTACATGTTTTTGCGCAACAGTGGAAAAACCGAGGAATGATAACATCTACTGGCAAACCTATAAATCATGCACAGTTTATTTTAGATCTTTTAGAATCTATTCAGTTACCTCAGAAAGTAGCCATTTGTAAATGCACAGCTCACACCAAGCAACAAGATAGGATTTCAAAAGGTAATGCGAAAGCTGATACAGCTGCAAAACAAGCAGCCACAGAAGTATTTATTTTAAATGAGGAACTACAACCCTCTGAGATTTTAGACTTAGAAATGTTAAAAACAATGCAGACACTCACTACGCAAGCTGAAAAACAAAGATGGGTAAAACGAGGAGCAATTCTCGAAAAGGGGCTGTACATCTCTAAAGAAGGGAAGCCGATACTACCATCTAATTTGTTTAGATATGCAGCTTTGTTGAGCTATGGGCAGTGCCATGTCTCAACAGGGGGGATGGTACAGCTGGTGAACCAGGTGTTCACAACGTACGGATTTACAAACTACTCTAAAAAATTCTGTTTGACGTGTCAAATTTGCAACAAACATCATGCACAAGGGGCTTTAAAGCCCAAGCAAGGGAGTTTCCCTACACCACTATATCCGTTTCATACTATCTGTATGGATTTCATAGAATTGAACAAATGTGAAAATAAGAAGTATTGTCTTGTCATTGTAGATATGTTTTCCAGATGGGTGGAAGCCTTTCCAACCAAATATCCAGATGCAGCCACGGTAGTAAATGTACTTGTCAAAAAAATCATCCCTAGATTCGGCATTTCGGGAAGGATCTACAGTAACAATGGTACACACTTTGTAAACCAAACCATACAGCAGTTAAGTAAGCATTTTGGTATTTCTTTAAAAAATCATTGTGCATACCATCCACAATCTGCAGGGCTAGTTGAAAGGCATAATGGCATATTAAAAAACAAATTGAGAAAGTTAATAACTGAGACAGGAAAGAATTGGCTGTATTGTTTGCCCCTGGCACTGTTGAGCATGACAACTGTTCCAACTGCAAAAGGATTGACTCCTTTTGAAAAACTATTTGGAAGGGCTTATTATACACCCCAGTGGAAACTTCTCATGTCCTCAGACCAGGAAGCTGATTTTACACTAGCTGAATATATGAAGAAGTTAATGAATTCTAAACAACTGTTGCAGTCAAATTCTGTTTCAGATAGAAAGCAAACCGAGACATCAGAGGTGGCAGTGACACCCAGGGACTGGGTGTGGATAAAGGCCATAAAAAAAGAATAATTGGTCATCACCAAGGTGGAAATGTCCATACCAGGTGCTTCTTTCGACACCCACTGCAGTCAAGATAGCAGAGCGAGCTTCGTGGATCCACCTGAAGCACTGCAAACTAGTTAAAAACTTTGAATTGGACAAAAATCTTACCTCTCCATCGGGGCCCTCAGCACAAAGTCTGGCTACAAAGGGGGGTCAGATCAATAGGACTGATCCGTCTCAACCCCAGTGAAGAAACCATCAGTGCTGAAGGTTCTATTAGGACAGAGAGTAAGAACAAATGTCTGAAATAAAGATGACAGGATCCAGTAAGATCCAGATGTACCTATTCGGAAGAGTCGGAGAAAACAGGAATGCAGAACAACAGTTTCCTCAGAAGTATTGCATAATCACCCTATTGACTGTACTAGTGACAATAATCTTTTTGTTGTGGCCATTCCTTTTCCCAGCCACACAAACTGAACTGAATAAACGTGGAGAGTTGCACGTAGAGTGGCACCCAAACTTCAACACTTACCAGGCATTCAAATATGTGTATGCTGAGGCCTTCAATGTTTCGATTTGCTGGATTTGCACAGCTTTGCCAACAGCATACAGGGGGGTTATTGTTAACTTCAGTCCCCCTAGGAGCAAACAAGACCTGGGAAAACTTAGTCTATGATACATCAGATGTCACATCACAACATAAAGTAGCATTGCACATGTCTGTTCGACAGAAGGGGACTGTGTGTTTTTACAAAAATAATACAGTTCAGGTGGGTTGGAGCAATTGCAATGTGACTGTTCCATATAGATGCTACAATAAAACCGACAACACAGGTTTCTATTGCAAAACAAGCTATGATTCATTTTTTGAACTGATGCAGCACAGGACAATTGATGAAGTAAAATATAATGCTGACCTCTATAAACAACTGATTATAGTTGACAAAAAAATGTTTCATCCAGAGCCAGGACATAGTAAAGTTACTACCAAAGTAGAAGATTGCTACTTTGTATGTGGTAGGAAAGCATATAAGTGGTTACCTGAGAATTGGTCCGGCAGTTGTTATTTGGGGTACCTGGTTCCGGCCATACGACACACAGCAGTTTTACCTCAGGGGAAAATTCGGAATGTTCGATGAGAGATCAAGAAACCTGTCAACTCAGTGGGGCAAATCAATGCAGGCTGGAAAAAACATCATGCTGTGAACCTAGGGAAAAATGGACTGTCACATATGGACTTGGGTGATACCATCATCTTGTGGGCAGGTGTATTGCCAGCATACGGAGCAACAAAATCAATCTGGGAACTGAGAAAACTGTCTAAACCTGTCAAAATAATGAGCAATGCAACCTTTTCTGCTCTAGAATTGGTGACTAATGAACTGACTGCCATGAGAACTGTAGTGCTTCAAAACCACATGGCTCTTGACTTCACCCTAGCGGCGAGAGGAGGTACTTTCACTTTAATCCAGGAGGAGTGCTGTTCGTATATTCCTGACCACAAACACGAAATAGACAATCACCTTGAGGTAATTCAGCAGGTGTCGGCTATGACCAAGCCAGGACCAAATCCATTGACGGACTTTTTCCAGAGATTGTTTGGGGGGTGGGGCAGTATCCTAATGAACATCCTGATTGCCATCTGTGTAGAAATGATCCTGCTGGTGGTACGTGTGTGCTGCTGCTGCATCCCCTGCATGAAAAGACTGATTAAAGACTTTATAGACATGTCAGTTTCAGAAACCTTATACCAAGGTGCTGAACTTGAAGAATTGTTGAAAAATTGAAAATGCTTTCATAAGTTTAAACTGAATGACTCTCTTAACTGCAAATCCTGAGTAGGAAGAGGTTAGGGGAAGAAAAAAAAACTGTTTATGCTTATTTTGAAAGTAGAATAAAAGTATTAAAAGGGGGGAAAGTTAGAAAAATATGTATTAGTAATATGCATTAAGCATTCGAGGTTTAAAAGGGTTAATACATTTATTCTGTTCACACTGCATGAATCTGCACAGCTATTAGAAACTTAACAAGAAGCATTTGATTTCTGCTAATGTCAGCAAATAACAAGAAGTGTTTCATTTCTACTAGTGTCATGAGACTTAACAAAGAGTTATCGATTTTCTGCTTATGCCATGAGAAAGTACACAGCTGTTAGAAGCTTTGATAAGGAGCACAATGGATGCTTGAAAGTATAAACCGTAGTCAGCATTACTTGTACCTAAGCTAGAAATGTACCTTGAATCTAGGCAAAATGTAACACATATATTAGGACTGTACAATTGAAGAATTGAAAGTTTGTGGTGGGCTAAAATAAGCCCCAAGGCCAGGTTGTTTTTCTCAGATGTTTTGTAAATCAGCAGTTATTCTCAACTAGTCAGCAATTAGTCTAGTAACATTTTCTGTAGAACAATACAGAAAGCTGTGTCTAACTACGTCAGCAATAGAAGTAACATTTCTGTGTAACATGGAAAGAACTGTATAAAAATGCCATACTAATTATTAATGTCCAGACAAACCATTCTGCCAGCATGCTTTGTCTCCTTGCTGCAAGTTAATAAAGGGTGCCTTACTTGAACCTTATGTGAATTGGTCTTTGAAGTTTTTTCCTTTGACACCTACATATGCTTTTTTTTTTTTCTTACCATTTTGAGGATCTACACAGGGTACCAGATGACCTAGCTAAGGTTCTGCTTAGGTTACATGATACAGTACATTACTGTAGAAAACAAAATGCTGGCACAAATGACATGAGTAAAAGAAAATAATAATAAAATAAAAAAGTAAAGTGTACACCAAATGACCCTAGGTCATTTATGTGGACTCTGTCACATCTGAGAGCACTGCTGCAGAGCTATGGACAGTGTATGCCAGAAACAGGTTATTTGAACAGATCTTCATTAAAGATTGACCACAGTCAGGGCTGGATCCAGCACAAGGATACCTAGACAGTTGTATAAGACCCAGCACTAGGTGGAGAGCCCAGCTGTCCATGCTATATATTTATAGCTTGCAACACCAGTGTTGTTTCTTAAGGCTGTTGATCGAGTTACTGATCCACAAACATGGTTGCTAAGTTTCACAATTGTGTATCAGCAGCCACGATAAAAAAAGAAGAATAAGAAAATGGTGATTTTCCACCAGTTTCTAACAAACCCTGCCATTACTTGCATGATCTCAGGCTGTAAGCAGTTGCACTGAATAAAAGTTTTCCGAATGTGGACAGAACATGAAATTTTTTTTAGGTGATTTCCTACTACTTTATGAAGGTATTCTTACCTCCATTCCTTCTTAAATTGTTTCTATCCAGTCAGTGAACAGCAAGCTGCAACAACATAAGGCTGCAGAAATTGGTTTAAGAGCAGATGTTCAATATCTGTATGTTTGTGTGGTTTAAATATATGGCTGAACACCTAAGTGGTTGTAAAAAAAAAAAAACTTTCACCATGGTGCTGTCAGGTGGTAAGTAAGTTTAGTAGAACTGTGAATCTTAAATCTTGTTTTTAGTGCTGTTGATGGCACAATATTATATAGTCCTCCTAAAATTTTGTTTTTATTTAAAAGTATTAGCTTTCTTGGGATGGGAGGCAGGGAAAGTTATAATTTGTGGAAAAATACTACTGTGATAGCAAGTGAGTTATTTTAAATGTGCTTCTGTTTGTGGAGTATATAAAACCATTTTGTCATTCTGCTGAATTTCAAAATATGCATACCCATCATCTTAACAGACATTAAATTTCTACCTTTGTATTGCAGGCTTTAATTCATTTTCTGACTCATGACTTTTTAGTGGATTTTAGCTGTAAGGCAGCAAATAACAGTCAGGTGGTAGGATCATGCTATCATTTTTGCTTCACCAGTTGCCACTGCTGTGATTAATTGCATAATTAGTCTTATAGTTATGCAATTATGTTTTCTGAATTTTACTTTGGCAGAAAGAGCTGTAATTCCTGCAGAATGATGAGGGTATAACACTTACATACCGGTTCTGTTTTTTTTTTATTCTGTGAAGCAATGCAATGGTGATGTACAAAAACACTCCGGAGCAGCTCTTTTGAGTGTGCACCTTTAACCCCTAGTGGGCGTGGCTTAAGCCTTTAAAAACTAAGTTATCACCTTACAGTTCTAGAAAACTCTCATTGAAAGAGGTCAAATATCAATAGAGTTGTGTTTGCCATCATATATGGTTCAAGACAAAATATCCTGGTACCTTGTAAGTAACATGGTTTTGGAATTATTAATGCAAATATGAACAATCCATATTTGACACCTAGAGGAGCAGTAGGGGTTAACTGCAGAAGACGCCTGGAGGAGCACTCGGCTGTAATAAAGACACTGAAAAATTACTTGTGATATATACATTTAAACACAGTGTGTAGTTACTGCAGCTATAACTGCAGTTCTACTTTTCTTTGCATGAAACTAAACTTCAAGGCAGTTGTAAGTAGAATTAGAACAGCCACAGTTTTGTATCACTTTTGGTTTCTGCATGAAAATAAAATACAAGCTTTCTTCCTATACTGATGTTTATGGTTTAAAAACAGCTCTGACTTTCTTTTTAGCTGTGGACTTGCATCATGTATACATTAATTATCTATGTTAATAAATGATAAACTCTTTGACCAGGTGATGTCCTTTATTTAATTTCATTTGGCATCTTAGAATGCCAGAGCATGTGTGTGTTTGTGTGTGTGTGTGCCTGTGTGTGCATCTACACCCCATTCAGACAGACTGTAGGCCTTGATTTTGCAGAACATTTCTAGTTTTGCCTCGTTTTTTTTTTTTTTGCCTTCCCTCATAAAATATTTGATTTACTGCTAAATCAGTGAGGATTACAGTTAATTAGTATTGCTAATCATTAGAATTCCATGGTGTTTATTGCTCAGAAAATGCATATGTATGGAAAACCTGCTGTTCTGTTAACTTTTTAATTGAATTACAGTTGCTTGCCTCACATCTGTCCCCAATTTTGATGAACAACTCTGCTCTTTTTGTCTTGTCCCTTATAGAATTGAATGCTTTATTTTGAGGTAAGCCAATGAGGATTACAGTCAGTCAATAATGCCAGTTATTGGAGTTTCATATTTCTTATAAAATTTTCTTGTTGTTCATAAAATACATATCTATGCAGCACCTATTAACTTTATAAGTAAATTAGAGTTGTCTGCCAGTCATCTGTACCTCTCATCCTCTTAGCACAAAAATCTGGGCAAAGTCAAAAATAATGGGGGGACAAAGGCCCAAAAATAGGGAAAGGTTTTAAATACTGCTCTTATAAACTTAGAAAGTTGGTAGAATAAAAGGTTTTGCATTAGCATGCATTTTCTGAAGGATATGAAGTCTGAAACTCAGTTGTCTATCATTATTTAGTGACATTAATCCCCGATGATTTGCAAGAAAATTACAAATTTTATAAGGAACAGACCAACAGTTTGAGGCAAAAATCTGGACACTGGAGAGGTATGCTGTCATCTGTCTCTGATTTTGCCTCATATTTTGCCTTCTCTTATAAACTGCTTGGTTTTCTGGTAAAGCAATTGGGATTGCAGACAGTCAGTAATTACATTAATTAGAGTTTCATATTTCCTGTAAAATGTTTTATTTATAATGGTAAATCAATGAGGATTTCAGTGAGACAATAATGTCATTAGAGTTTAATAGTTTTTGGTATCCAGGAAATACATATCCATGCAACACTTGTCATTTAATTTACTTTTTAAGTGAATTGCAGTTATCTGCCTCAACTCTGCTTTCAGTTTTGTAGAATGTTTTTAATTTTGCCACATATTTCAGGCCTGCCCTCATTAAATTCTTAATTTTCTGGTAAATCATTGATGTAACAGGTAGTCAGCAATGTCAGCGCTGACAGTTTTAGTCTTTATTGTTGAGAAAATTCATGTGGCTGCAACCCCTGTTGTTGTTAACCTTTTAAGTGAATTAGAGTTGTCTGGCACTTAGAACAGATAATTAAGACAATGTGCTCTTAAAAAACTGTTTCTACTAATCAGAAATGTAGGCTTTGATTCATTCCATCTGCATTTGCCCACTGTATGTCTTTAAGAGAATTACATAACCAGGCAGTGCTCCTGGGTCACCCCTAAAAGGGTTAACTAACAGATATAAAAGTGTCCCTTTTGGGGTCTTTGCCTCTCCATTATCTTTAGCATTCTCCAGAATTGTTTGGCAAAAAAAAAATCAGAGGTATTTGGGCTGTTCCTTGTAACATTTTTTGCTTTCTGATAAATTGTTGTGGATTGCAGTTACTAAAAATACAGTCATGTGATTTTCAGACCTTGTATTCATCAGAAAATGCTAATACTAATGCAAAGCTTGTTATTCTGGCAACTTTCTACAGAAATGTTTAAATTGTTGTGATTTGGGCCTTTGTTTCTCATTTTTCAGCTAGGAAGTTGAGAGGGCAAAGGGGAGCAGCACTGTTACACTGTATGATTCTGATCAGTGTGCCAGGACACATTTTTGGATTATTTATGTCTTTATTCATTCACTTGTTGTCAAGCAGATATCTGAGATGCACAATAATACAATTGGCTGTAACTGATGGTTGTGTGTGTGTGTGTGTGTGTGTGTGTGTGTGTGTGTGTGTGTGTGTGTGTGTGTGTGTGTGTGTGCACGCAAACAGCGTAGTTCTGAAATGTCCCTGATTTTGCTTCATATTTGTAGTCAGTTTTTCATAAAATAAGAAGTTGTATGGTAAAGTGTTGCAGTTTGCAGTCACTAAATAATCAGACTTTATATTATTCAGAAAATGCTTGCTAATGCAAAATCTGTTATATGACCAACTTGCTAAGTACGTAAAAACAATATTTAAAAATCTGTTCCTGATTTTTGGGTCTCTGATTCTTGATCTAAGAAGATGGGAAGACATGGGGGAGCAGTGGGTTGCACTATATGGTTCTCACTACAGTGATCTAAAATACATTTCTAAGTCATTTGTTTCATTACTACAATGGGGTTGTAATTGATGGCCATGTGTGTGTGTGTGTGTGTGTGTGTGTGTGTGTGTGTGTGTGTGTGTGTGTGTGTGTGTGTGTGTGTTAATATTTGGTTCCTGCATCCCAAAGTAGCTATGATGTAAAGAAAGGGTAGATTGTAGTTGTGACAAAGGGGAAGACTGCCAGCACAGCTATCTGAAATTTGGTAAATAATTATAAAAAGTTCACTATGATGTAAAGAAAAAGTAGATTCTAGTTGTGACAAAGGGGATACTGCCAGCACAGCTATCTGGAATTTGATAAATAATTATAAAAAATTCACTATGATGTAAAGAAAAAGTAGATTATAGTTGTGACAAAGGGGGATACTGTCAGCACAGCTATCTGGAATTTTTAAATAATTATATGTCATTTGCAAATCTCAACATGATCTGTATAAGATGATTGTGTTACAATAGTTTTAGAAATGTATGTCATGTGTTTATTCAAACTGGTCTGTACAGAAATATGTGTTAAAAAATATTTTATAAAGTGCTTGTGCTTAAAATGTAACCACAGTGTACTGGAAGAGAACAGAAATGTACATGCACTATTGTAACTGTCTAAACGTATATATTTTAACAGTGGAAAATGGAATACAGAAAGGTAACTTTAGAAAAATAGCTGAACTTAAATTACTTTATAACTATGCAATAAAAGATGGTATCTTTCAGTTTCAATGCAGCAAGGAGATACAATGTCTAAACTAGGGAGCTTTCTGTATTCTGTCTAGGGTGAAATAATTACTAGTCTTGAAATGTGAAGGAAGGTAATTGTTTCAAAGATCTGAGGTCTATGTATTTTCACAGGCAGATGTTAAATACTGCCAGCTTCCAGCAGTGGGGGTTTCACTTGGGATAGAGTCAGATGACAAGAAATGATGTATTCTGCTTTTAACTGCAGACTAAAACTTGAAAAGACACCACAGTTCTGTTTCTTATGAGTCAGACAGAAATTAGAAGAGGTCAATTAAGGAGTCACACATAAGTTACAACAGGTCAGCTAAGGTTAATCATCTGTGAACTGAGGGGGTGGAGCTAAGAACTAAACCTTCCATTTAAGGGGTAAAATAAAACATTCAGAGCTTTACTGGAAAGGCTCACCAAGATTCTGCTACAATTTGCTGTGAGTGAAAGGTTAGTTTGCTTTTTATTGTGTTTTGTATTACTTTATTGCCTTTTTCTATTTTGTATACTGTGATTTGTTTTCTTTACAATGTGTTTTACTTATATTCTGCTTTTAACTGCAAACTAAAACTTGAAAAGAGACCACAGGTCTGTCTCTTGTGAGTTAGACAGAAATTTTTCCCACCCTTATACCCGGTTACCGTTGTGTTCTTAAACACCACTGTCTTTCTAGTTGCCTGCACCTTATGTTAATTTGACCATATATCTCATTTCCTCTCTGCTTTTACTGGCTGGTCTGAGTAAGCACAAAATTATCATTTGTGTAATCACTCCCCTTCAACTATTTAAATTTATTGGCCATCCTACTGTATTCCATAGTACACAAATACAAAAGTGACCACCCCCTTTCAATCTATCTTGCTATTTTAAAAATAGTGACTCACCACTAAAACATAACTTTTAGCCAGGTAAAACTTAAGTTGCCTACTTTCACATCTAACTCCTCTAGTGAACACTGCAGTGTTTAGGATAAACCATTTGTTTTTCATCTTATCTTTAAGCATCTATTCCAAAACCACCAGTTATTGTAGAGCCCACATTCTGCCTCTCAGTAGTCATCTTGGGATCAGTGCTTCTGTTTTCTCCTGGTGACAGAAGGAGTGCAGTTACATTATTTCCTGGAGACTGATGATCATCAGAAAGCTTAATAACTGCTTTATAGGTGACAGCTTAGAATCTGTGCTTATATTCTGCTCTAGTGAGAGAAGGAGCAAAGTGCATTGATTCCTGACTCTTTCTGGTTGGAGAGTGAGTGTCTGTGCTTAACATACCTGGTCTGTTTGCTATTTGAGGCATCTACCAGAAAAAGGCTGCAAACCTGCAGACCCTTGAATCATCTGGGACAAGACTGTGGATCACCAAACAGGCCGTGGGCTGCTTCTCTTCTTGGGATTGGTGCTACAACTAGCTAGTTTTAGCTAGAACTAGCCAGTTTTTTAGTTTCAGCACTCAAAACTGTTTCCTTATACTCAGCACTTGCTTTGAACTCATTGTAAGCACTAAATAAACTACAAATTACTACAGCACTTGACTTTCCACACTTGTCAAGAGGAAAACAGTTCTTAGTACTTAAATTAATAAGCTCCTATCCAGGCATGTCCATGGGTCAGCTCCCGGTGTTTTCTCCTGTCCACCTGATGAATCTGGGCATCTTGTGGCAATGTAGCAATTGCCTCATGTACACTGACAACCCTCTCTGCCTACCACCCACACTACAACCCATGAGAGATGCACTTTTATAGCCAAACTGGAAACCAAGCTCTTTCCTGCCAAGACTATACAGTCAAGAGGAGAAGATTAACATCTGAACCACATAGCACTCAACACATAGTCCTTCAAAATCCACACTACCAAAACCCACACATAGAAACACAAAGCACACACCCACATTCACAGAGGCTCTCAATAAAAATCTGCCCAAACAACAGAGACCTTTCAAGCTGAAAGGCAGACAACCACCACCCCCCAACACTACCCAAATGACACATAGCCCACAAAATCAGTGTGCCACTCAACCTCAGCCCATAAGGCAAAACAATGTACTCAACGCACTAGTCATAGGTGACTCTATAGTCAGGCACACTGATGTCCCACTCACCAGGCTAAACAAGGATAAAATTACTGTCAGCTGCCTATCAGGTGCCAGGATCCGCCACATAACGCATGCACTCAGGTCACTCTACAACAAGTACAAATACGACTCTGTCATTGTCCATATTGGTGTGAATGACCTGAGACATACCTCCCTGGACTACATGAAAAGAGACGTGGAGGACCTTTTGGATCCTGTAGCCCAGGCAGGTATGACCCTAGCCCTGAGTAGCATCCTGCAATCGCCCAGAATTATACCACAGTACAAGGACAAAATGATTGACTTCAACAATTGTCTAAGTTTCTGGTGTCATTCTAAGGGGATCCAGTATCTGTCTGCCTGGGACGATATGGTCAACAGACCACGATGCTTTACCAGAGATGGCCTGCACCTGTCACCCCTAGGATTCTGAATACTGGCTAAGGCTCTTGCCACCCCTACAGTGCCTTTTTTAGGCAAGGATCAAATGCTAAATTCACCACCATAACAGGTACAAGCAAGCAAACTCTGGGGGTAATGCTACTCAATGCTAGAAGTCTAAACCTCAAAATGCACTCACTTGAGGCACTCCTTAAAATGGAGAACATTGACATCTGTGCAATGACAGAGACCTGGTTCAAGGCTCCAGAGAGCACCCCTGCATTACCAAGCCATAATTCATACCACACCTTTCGGCCACCTAACCTGGACCGAAACACTAAAGGCAGAGGCGTGTCCATATTCATTAAAGATATCCATATCCCCAGGCTAGTTGCTCAACATAATGCATCCAAATGCAACTAACACTAGGCAAGACTGCAATCAAGGTTGTCGCTTGTTACAGATCCCCCACCATGCTCCAGAATTCCCACTCTTCATTTCTTAAGATACTGGAAAATATTAAGGTACAACCCAATACCTTAATTATGGGTGATTTCAACGACCTCACCATCAACTGGGAAAACTATTCATGTACCAACTCATTCGCTCAACGTTTTCTGGAATTCATAAATTCCAATGCCTTGGATCAGCTTGTCCAAACCCTCACCAGAGGCAGCAATATCCTGGACCTGGTCATTACCAATATGGGTAACCAGTGTTCCATGCCAGAGGTCAACTCCTTGCTGGTCAGATCTGACCACAAGCTAATCACCCTAGACATCCATATCCCACCCCCCCATTAAGGAAACCATCAAAAACTACACCAAAGCCAACTTCATGCTTCTTAAGACAGAAGTGGCAAACTTCACGACACCCATGTAGATGGAAAACCGAGGTACGACTGCTGAATCTTACACAAATGCACTGTATAAGCACATACACGACTGCATGGATCATCCCATCCCCAACAGAACCAAGATGCTATCATCCAAAAAAAGAAGCCAATCTGATGGTCCCCTGCCATAAACAAACTCTGCAACAGAAGGAAGAAGCTGTTGCAAAAAAGAGTAATATCCCATGAATGGAGGAGCTCCCTGGTCAGCCTCAGTAAGAAGCTGAGAACCCTCATAAAATCCTCCAAAGCCAGTTATGAAAATAAAATTGACACTGATTCCAAAGACAACCACAAAGCATTCTACAGCTATGTCAAGAATCTCAATGGCAACACTCAGATCTGCTCTGAGCTACAGCACAATGGCTCTAAATACACAGAATCAACCGATATTGCCAACATCTTGGCATATAGGTTCAGTGCTAACTTTACCCCCCTCTCACCCTCCAAAGGGCCCATCTTAATATCAGAAAAATGCAAAGCCCCTGTAATCACAGATGAACAAGTAAGGACCATACACTCCAAAGCCAAGAACACAGCATCCATGGGACCAGACAACATCCCAGCCTGCATACTGCATGAACTACAGAACGAACTGGCACCCACCTAAGTACCATGTTCAATCATAGCCTCACCTCAGGCTATGTGCCTAATGAATGGCACACAGCGATCTTTATCCCACTCCACAAAAGGGGTTCCACCACGGACCCTGGAAGCTACAACCCCATTAGCCTGATGAGCCTGGTCTGCAAGGCCAGGGAATGCATCATCTTGGAGCTTATAAACAAAGACATAGATAACCTCCATCCCCTGGACCCCACTCAGTTTGGGTTTGTAAAAGGTAGATCATGTCTACTAAACCTGACTGACTTCTTTGAAGCAGGCACTAGAGCTGTAGACGAGGGCAAGGTAGTGCACACAGCCTATCTTGGCCTCGCCAAGGCTTTCAATACCACCCCCCACTCTGGAATTATAGATAAATTGACTAAACTGGGCATAAATCCCTATGTCACAAGATGGGTGGCCAACTGGCTCACTGACAGAACCCACACAGTAAAAGTAGCCGACTCCAAGTCTGACTTCAGACCAGTGATGAGTGGAGTACCACAGGGTTCAGTCCTGGGTCCTCTCCTGTTCACCATCTACTTCTCTGAAGTGCAAGCCAACACAGAAGGTCTTTGGCTAACAAAGTTCGCAAATGACTGCAAACTGGGAGCCATAACAGAATCACCTAATGATGTAGACATTCTACAAAGGGGCCTCACTGACACAGATGCTTGGTGTCAAAGTCATGGCCTCAAGCTCAATGCCATGAAGTGCATTGTCATCCCCTCTGGGAAAAACTCAGTACCCATGAACTACCACATAGGCAGTAGCTCACTAAACAATGAAAGTGTGATAAGAGACCTCTAGGTACAGGTGGACACTAGTCTCTCCTTTGAAAACCACATCACCAGCACAGTAGTCAGGAAATCCTTCTACATGGCACACCTCATCACAAAAGGGTTCTCCTCTAGAAAAAAGGAGGTCATTTTTCTTCTCTACTCATCCCTCATCAGACCCATTATACAGTACAATGCCCCATTTGGCATGTATCTCACAAGATACCTACAACAATTGGAAAGGCCACAGGAATACCTCACTAAGAGGATTACAGGCCTCAAACAGATGCCATATGCAGACCGTCTAAAAAAACTCCAGCTCTACTCCATCACATATCACCTACTCAGTGGCGATCTCTGCCTAACATACAAAGCTATGTAAAACCCAGATCTGTTGGACATGCTACACTTAAAGAAATCCCAATCACGCCGAACTACATGCTCCAGGGACCTAAACCTTATCATCACAATAAACAGAACATGCTGGAGGGATAGATTTCTGTCCCACAGACTTCCCATACACTGGAACAAACTACCCATTCATGTCAAGCAAAGCTCCTCATTTGCCCTCTTTAAGAAAAACCTTGACGACTGGATGGGAAACAGAAAATTCGCCCCAGGGATCACTTCTGCAACACTGCTTGACCGGGGCACAGGAAAATAATTTTCTTGGCTGGCGAAAGCCATGGAACCTTTTTGGCTAGGCTTATATAGGCCCCGAGCTGATAGCCTAGTACCTACCTATGAACCTATGAACCTATAAACCTATTCTGCAAGCTATCCCAGCAGTAATATTTGAGATATTAATTTGAGAACTCTCTGAGAGAGACAGAGCATTCTGTAATCTGTCTTGGACCTGACAAGAACCATTCACCACATCTGCCTTGCTGTAATAGTAAGTTACTAGGGAATAGTATAATTCTCTTAGATTCAGTCAGAAATATAGTGTAGCATAGTTTAGATGTTTTTTTCTTTATTTATTTGAGACTGTCCTGCAATGTTATTTTAAATATTTCTTGTGGTTTTGAACTCTGATGTCACTGTGAAAATATATTTAGTATTTTCTTGTTCTTTTATTATTTATTATTAAATATATTTAAATTCATTGTGGCTGATATTTTAAGAGATATAAGTTTTGAGAGTACTTGCATATTTATTTGGTGACACTGTGTGGGCTACTCCTAACAGCCTTGCTCTTGGTCAAACTACCATTTGTATTAATATTAATATTACACAGTAAGATTGGATACCCTTTGTTAAGGGCCTTAAAGTAGCTGATAAGAGGTTGGCTGGTGGCAGTGATAACTATCTTATAGTATGGGCAAAACGGGGCATAGCTAGTACACCTGTGCTAGCCTTTCCCATGTGTGTTTAGTGTGTGTGTGTGTGTGTGTGTGTGTGTGTGTGTGTGTGTGTGTGTGTGTGTGTGTGTGTGTGTGTGTCTGTAAATCAGACCTCAAAGACTGTGTTTGTCAGCTACTTGGGCAAGGGCACAAAGCACTGGTCAGACAGAGAATGTGCTGGAGGTCTTGGTTTACCCACTAAGCTGAGATCTCAACTCTACAGCTGTGCCAGTGAGGAGTCTTATTGGGGATCTGGAAAAAGAGGGAGAAACCAGCCCCGGACTGACTGTGGTCTCTGTGTGCTCTTAAGGGAAATTACACTTGATGCAAAGAGCTGCATCTGGAAATACTGTGTGTGTACCTGCTATCCTCCTAGTGTACTTCCCCCACTGATGCCAATGGTGAGGAATGAGGCTCCTTGATTACTGGTCCAGTAGTGGGTCGTCACAGTAGTAAACAGGGGCATCATCATATTCTTTATGTATGATCTTTGATTTCTTTGTTTCGTTGACAGTGTAGTTATAATTCCATAGTAAATAAACTGGTCAACATGACATCTGTGAATTTAATGGTAATGTTTTAACTCATAATACAAATTTAATTTAGCTCATTTTATAGGCATATTGGTGTGAACTGCAGTGTATTGGGCTAGACTGGCACTTATTGCATATTAGAAATCTTCTTCCCATAATGCGGGGTTTGATTCCCTCAGCCTTCATTTCTCTGCTGTGTGACTCTGACCAAGTCTCTTCACCAGACAGTGCTACTGGTCCTCCCTTGAAAAGGGAGACTTGTACCCAGTGGGCTGTCCCACTCTGTTAGCAAATGCAGCATCACACATTGTTTTTGAATTCCCTATATGCTTCACAAAGCCGATAATTAATGCTTCATTATATGCTAGTTGACTGTGAATCCCAGTTTGTGTCTTGTAGTTTAATGACTTGCTAGATGAAGTTTTAATAAATGTGGGTTTCAAGTGAACACGGGTCTTACTGTTGGTCACACTAAGTCTGTTTTCAGTGTGAGAGTTTTTTTTTGTTTTGTTTGGCAAATGGCTGACAATGATTTTACTGTAAAGCAAATCCAAACTTCTGTGATCATCGTAAACGTAAAAAAGAAAATGGTGTGCACACTAGCAAGTTTGAACAACATTTTAGGGTAACTGGGGTAAAGACAACCTAGTAGTCGGATACTGGTATGGCTGGGGGAAGACTGCTCAGTACCCTGCTTAGGGCCTCATTTCACCATGATCTGGCTATGGCCACAGTACAGTTCTGAGCAATTCAAAATGTTCTCAGAGTAAAATGGTGTCATGTATTTCACATCTGTACCACCATTAGCAGAAAGGTTCATAAAGAATTTAAGAAGATGTCAAGGATGTGATTCCTGATCATAACTCTCTACAGCATAAGGCGGGTGTTTATTTTTCCTACTGAAATGCAGAAGCCACTTACATTATGCCTGTAGTGTTGTTTCCATACAATGACACATCAGACCAGGACCACACAAGAAAAATATCAAAACTCAGCAATTACACCACAGAATTTGAATGCTGAACAAGAGTGATTCTGCCTTATGATATTTGTTAACTTGGTATTGTGAGTTCTAAACCTAATAAGTTAGGACTTCTACTTGGAATCCATATTTTATCAATTGTTGCATCTCTTGTATTGCTATGTGATTAATGCACTGTATTTTCTATCATTTAGTGTTATTGCCTAGTTTGTGGAGATTAGTCTTTTGGGTCATAGCTATAAATTACGCTTTGCCCAACTCAGCAACCCAGTAAACAAAAGATGATAAAACAAACAAAGTAATAAATATATTTCCTTTTGTATAACCAAGCGTTAATACACAACTGTATTACGTGATTTGTTTTCCAAAGTCCAGTATGCAAAGCTGAAAAATGTATCGGATGTTACTGTGCTCTTATCTGAGAAATCGTGTCTGTCTGGGTGGACCTCTTGGATTGCTTAAGGTGCATTAAATGGCAACCATTGCTTCAACATTGAGGTCTGTATACTTCTCTAGCTTATTAACCTGTGATTACAGTTAGCATGAATGCAGCTATATATCTCATCATATGTAGTTTTTATAAGTGCATGTTGTTTTAGTTTACTATTTATTCAATTCCTCCATTAGTCCATATAAAAATTTATTTTTGATAACACTGCATACAGAACCTTCTCTTCAGGTTTATTGTGTAAATGGGTACCATCTTGTAGGACTTTCCTTGTCATCAAGGAATAAATAAATAAGTAAATCAATACATAAATACATGCATTTGAATCTACTGCAAGCTGAATCATAGGCATTAGTAGTGCACTGTCCTTCAAGTTAATAATACTAGTGGTCACATCTCTGCCCCTTCACCCTCATTCCTTCCTTCCTTCCTTCCCTCCCTCCTTCCTTCCTTTCTAACCAGATGCAGTGGGTTGGGCAGGCCTCAGCTGTCTGCGTAGTGTAGTTTCACAAAAGACAGAGTAGAGTAATCTTTAATAATAGCACTAAATCCATCCTGTACCCATCTAGCAAGGAATGTAATCACTTCCAATCAGTTAGAGCATCCCTAGGGCCTTTCATACATTCTGAACTTGATTCTTGGAAGGACCAAACAAAAATCTCCTTCAGTATAAGATTTAATGATTGGTTGTAAAGTAACACTGTTGGTCCTTCTGGTGTATTTGTGAAATTCTAGATGATTGTGGGCATATTACATTTACAGTGAGTATGTTCTGTTTTAATAAAATATATTGTGATGCCTGTTTTATGCCCTTCACAGTACTGGAGGATAGGCTACATTTTATGACAATTAACAAAATAATTCCTGCTGGCAGTAGTGCAGTTTTATATGGAAGTGTGCTAGATATCCATGCTAATGGTATCCTGGATGATGAGACAACTGCATGGAGGTATGTACTGAAGCTGGGTCTGACACCTCTTTTGTATTCTGCTATTTTTCTTTCTGCACCATAGCAACAGATGCAAGCCCACAAGGTAATGAAACCTGAAAGGGTTTTTCAGTGCCACTTACATGATGAAAAGAATGAAAAAAACACAGAAACAATCTAGCACCAAAAAGAATTAATGTTCTTGCATTGTTACTTTTTAGCTCTATCATTATTTTGCAAATGTATTACAATAAGGCATGGAATCCATACTGTAAGCATGTCAGTAGATATTTTAGCAGTAGTATTTTGTTCCACTGCTTTCAAATTGAAGCTCATGCCAAAGTTGGATTAACCAGAGATGTGTAGTATTAGGAAACTTTGTAAATGGCAAGGTAATGAGACCAGTGCAAGTGAGTGTTATTGTGTATTGGTGCACATATATATATATATATATATATATATATATATATATATATATATATATATATATATATATATATATACAGACATATGTTCCCAGTTTGGGATCTCAAGGTAACATGAGCCTGTCCTAGGAATCAACAGGTCCAAAGCAAAGAAACCTGTACCAGACAGGACTCCAGCCCACGAGCCTATCACAGAATGCATACACACATATGCACATCCGTGAATGCACACACATGCAAACACCTATGATCATGCTTACATAAACACTGTTTAAAATAGTTTACATGCTCACACATGTAAACACATAGCTACATACACACAAACAGAACACATGTAGACTCACTCAACACATATGACACGCACAGCTTCACACCTACAGATTGCCAATTCACCTACTGCACATCGTTGTTATGTGGGAGGAAAAGTGGAGTTATGAGGGCAAAGCCACAAACATATACACACACACACACACACACACACACACACACACACACACACACACACACACACACACACACACACACGGAAGATGCACAGACACCACAAAGAAGGCACTCCTGGTGAGAACCAGTCTGTAAACCAAGTGCTACAAGTCAGCACTGCTAACTACTGTACTCTGTATATATCCAATTACTCATTTTATGTTTGAGCTAACTAATTTCTGATATTCATTATGTTATTCTGGCTGTTTTTATTCATTCTTTTCTTAAACTTAGGTTACTCAGATATGTGTGTGATAGAAAATACCAAGATATGTTAAAACAGAATGTACTACTAAGACAATAGCAAGATATGTTAAAACAGAATGTACTATTAAGAGCCCTAAATGCATACTCTACATATTGAAAACTAAAGTATACTAGTTGTTACTATAGAGTAGACATATGTCATCTTACCTGAGAAGGTACCGCAATAGTAGTGACTCTTTCAAGCCATTTAAAGAATATGGGATGAAAGGAGCATACAAACGCCTTTAGTGTTTGCCTGATAATCTGTTTACTGCACATGATTTTTAAAATGAACACATATGTGGTGCTGTTTACACACTTGCAATACATTCTCCCTAATTAGTTAATTTACAAACTTGTGCAGTTTGGTTGTCTGCATAGAGGTAGCTGAAAGACTCCATAACCAAGCACGCCCTTTCTTTTTTGTATCTCACAGAAATGTGAGCAATAACGCATTTGCACAGTCCAGTGGGAATCAAAAATTACTTGACCTAGTTTCCACTGCATACATTTTCTTGAAGAAAAGTTCTATACTGTACTTAAAGCTAACACAGTGAAATCTGCAGGGATATATACTTTTGTCATTTCAATTCCTTTAAAATCTCATGCACTTAAATAAAGAAATTTGCTTAGCTTGCACATATGTTTCTTTTCTTTTTTAAAGCATATGTTCTTGTAGGATATTTGACAAAAATGACCAGCTCTAAAATTTTCCTAAGAAAGTCGAACCTTTCCTTACTAATGCCTGCTAAAATAAGTTATGTAAAACAGCCTACTGTTGATCGGCAGCTACTGTAAATGTCTCCACAAACAAAATTGAGTGCAATCACTTGCATTTGTACAGAGCTCATGGTAGGGATCTGAGCTGCTGCAATGAACTGGGTTGTCAAGTTCTTATCTTCTCCAAAAAGGACAGCAGTTTTAAACAAATAGCAAAATTGCAGTTTTTACAAAGTCAGTGGGAGCTCTCATCTACCTTATGCTTTGCTTATGACTGTCTGTTTACCTAGCATACAAGGGGGATCCTATGCATAGTTTACACTTCTGGACATGACAGTTGATACATCCAGTACTCTGAGTACTGTAGCTGAAGACGACAGCCTGAGCACCCTAGGAGCCAAACACAAAAAATACCATGGAAGTGCAAATTCAGTTTGTCAAATGCATGTCAGGCTGGAAGCTACATAATAGTATTAGGAAGCGGGTCCTACAATGTATTTATTTATTATTTAGTAATAACGGTAGAACACTGACCCGGTCAGACAGTTCCCAGGTTCAGACTGGATGTAAGATTACACAAAATTCAAGTATATAGTGGCATTCATAAAATTCACAACAATATACAAAGTAAAACTGGAAAAAAGGATTTGTTAGGTAAACATTACTGAGCAGTAATGACAGTAAATGAAAGGTAATCTGAACAGAAGCATGTTAGTTATAGTGCAGACACAGACAATTGTCTTTGTGACTAGACAGAATTCTTCAGTAAATCATGAGAGGGAGGTTGAAGTTAAAGCATATATGGTTTATATGACATTTCTTTTAGCACAGCATTTACATTTAGATTGTTTAAAGATCTTAATAAAAATTGTTGTGCTTCAGGATTATGCTTTGCACATTCATGTGCTGAACTACAATAATAAATGTAAAATGGCTGGCAACACCAGCAGCACTGTAACTGGGAATGCAGGACTTGACTATAGCTGTGCACTGATGGGTGAGCCTTAAAAATAGTGATGGACAAGGGGAGACAAGAATAGGTTTTAGACAACGCATAATATAATAATATTGCTTTATTCTGTTTATTAATACTGGATTTTTATTGGTTTCTGCGATGTCGTTAAATATCCCATTGCATTCACTGGCTTCATCTTGCTACCTGCTCTGCAGATGCAGTGTGTGTTATTTAAGCAATAACCCATGCCTGGGTGTTGGTTATTCTGGATTTTTACCCACAGTTGGTGTGGTTTGGTCATGAGGGTGAAGCCCGAGTGGCCAAACAAAGACAACTGTGGGTAAATCCAGCATTACCCACACCCAGAAGTGGGTTATTGCTATTATACAATGACATTATTTAAGGAGAAAAATACTTACTTTTCTTAAATAATGGCATTGTATAATGCCTCCCTGCTGCCCTTCTGCAGCTGTCCGGTATTCTGCGGCAGTTCTGATGTACTGCGCATGCATATGCGCAGTACATCAGAGCTGTGTATGGAAGCAACGGAGAAAGGAACATCTCCGCTGCTTTTTAAAAGGTGTCTCACTATGTTTAAAGAGTTTAACATAGCGAGATACCTTTAAAAAAAGTAACGGAGAGCTTCCTTTCTCCGTTGCTTTTTTTAAAGCTGTCTTGCTATGTTAAATAGCGAGACAGCTTTAAAAAAAGCAACGGAGAAAGGAAGGTCTCCGTTGCTTTTTTAAGATATCTCGCTATGTTAAACCCGTTTAACATAGCGAGATTACAGCAACGGAGCTCTTCCATTCTCCGTTGCTGTCTAACACACACAAAAAAAAAAAGATTTATACTAATGGAAAAAGTCCGGGTGACCGGACCTTTTTTCATTATTATAAGTCTGATTTACAACGGGCATGCTGACAAATCAGCGTGCACGTTTTGGAATATAAATGGGGGGGGCATTGTATAATACAGCAGTTGCATCACTTCTGAAGAGGGAACAAACATTTTTGCTTGTATATTTATCCCCTTAAACCTTAATATAATGCTGTTATACAACTGCATACAGTAGTGTCAGTTTTCCCAAGTTTGTGCAAGTTCTAACAGATGGTGTAACTGCCCTTTTAGTTGAAAGACAGCATCTGATTATTATATACAGAATAAGCAAAAATGCAGCAACATATTCAGCTCATAAGATTAAGATTACAGATCAGCCTTACAAACTCCAACTGTCATCATCATTGTCCAGCCTTCCAGCAGCTTACTAGCTTTCTGTTTTTCTTATCAAGTCTAGCAATTTGTCAGGAATGAATTAACACTAATTATACAATGACCCCCCATTAATATTCAAAAACGTGCACGCTGATTGGTCAGCGTGCACGTTGTAAATCCAAGTTATAGTAATGGAAAAAGGTCCGGTCGCCCAGACTTTTTCCATTACTATAACTCTTACAGCAACACTGTCTCGCTAATGTTAAATGAGTTTAACATAGTGAGACAGCTTTAAAAAAAGCAACGAAGATTCTCCGTTTCTTTTTTTAAAGCTGTCTTGCTATGTTAAACCCATTTAACATAGCGAAACAGTTTGTAAAAAGCAATGGAGAGCTTGCTTTCTCCGTTGCGTTTTTTTCAAAACTGTCTCACTATGTTAGATGGGTTTAACATAGCGAGACAGCTTTAAAATAAGCAATGGAGATCTCCGTTGCTTATTTTAAAGCTGTCTCGCTATGTTAAACCCATTTAACATAGCAAAACAGTTTGAAAAAGCAACAAAGATCTTGCTTTCTCCGTTGCTTTTGCCCACAGCTCTGATGTACTGCGTAGGCGTATGCATGCGCAGTACATCAGAACTGCCACAGAACACCAGACAGCTGCGGAAGGGCAACAAGGAGGCATTATACAATGCCATTATTTAAGAAAAGTCATTTTTTTTCCCCTTAAATAATGTCATTGTATAATAGCAATAAACCACTTCTGGGTGTGGGTAATGCTGGATTTACCCACGGTTGGCTTTGTTTGGCCACTCGGGCTTTGCCCTTGTGACCAAACCACACCAACCATGGGTAAATCCAGCATTACCCACACCCAGGTGGGTTATTGCTATATTCTGATATATCCATGTTGGGATCCTGGACAAAAATATGCAAGTCAGTAAAGGAAGTTTATCACTTAACTTGTGGATATATAGCACAGTTGCACATAGGGTCTTCATGCCTGATATCTACAAATATTTGTTGTCAAAATCTAGAATAACCAGCCTAACAACATATTTGCAGTTATCAGTTAAATGCATTACACTTCATCCTTTTAAGAAGTTGTACTTGCAAAATAAGATCACATTTGACAACATATCATCATTTGCATTTAGGACAACTTAGACATACAACATCTTCTATAGCAAACTTCTGAAGACATTGGATCTATACATCTTAAATTTCATATAATGTAAATATGTATTGTTATAAAGTGTTTATTACTAATGTCCACTCTTTCTCTAAGCTTATTAATACAGTACTCCTGATGCTAATGTATTTTTCATTACATATTGTTTACGTTCAGCATATCCATGTCAACTATAGCACTTACATACATTTATTGTACTTGTGAACTGCAAATCATGTAAATATTTTCAGCAGTGTACTTACTGTCCTGTTTGAAATTTTAAAGCTTTTCTGCCACCTCTGTGCTTTAAAGGGATAAAGCCCTGAATGTTCCCCAGCTGACCCAGGACTGATAAATGGCTCGATGTTGAAAGAGCTTAAAGTGGCATTCGAAGTGGGCAACTACTGAGTCAGGGAAATAATTCAACAGAAAATACAAAAAAAAAATTCTTGTCTCGTGAGGATCCACTGGACTTCAAAGGGCTTTAACATAACAAGGTGCTTATATAATAGAAATACATGACACACTAATTGAAATACATTTACTTCTTAAAGCCACTGGATTTAAGTACTAGTTTCAAGCAGGCTGGTATTGTCATTTAGATTTGGGAGGGGGAGGAATGCTATCAACCCTCAACTCAGAGATCAATTTATATTCTTATAATTCTGTTACATTATTATATCTTCATTCTGGATAGTTTGTGATATAACCTACAGTACACAAAAGAAACTCATGACCATTTCCAAATTTTGATACAAACCTCTATACAGAGCATTCATTGCACATTCCTTGTAATATTAGGAGGCTGTTCACATGTATGTTCTTAACGTCATCTGTTATATTTACCTACATAAAACACAGTACATGATTTAGACTGTAACAAATAACTATGTAACATATGGAGTGAGTTGATTACGCTACTTTATTCGGAAAAAGACAAACCAATTAAGCTCTAGAATGTTGTGTTCTGCCAATGTCATTTGCTAGCCAGTACAGACAGAGTTTTCTGCCTAGCATGTGACCCAACGTTAACAAATATTAAGCACAACCTGCGAAAGTTGTTAAAGTCAGGTCCCAGACTATGCAGCAAAGTCTGTCTGTACTGACTAGCAAATGACAGTGGCAGAACAAGACATTTGTTTCTGCCTGCTGTCTGTACCTTTAACAAGTCACTAACTTCCTGTAAAATTTAAAAAAAAATTAAAAGAGAGTAGCTAAAATAAGTAGATGTGTGTTTGCCTGCATAATCTGAAGAATATGAATGCTGAAACTCAAATGTATGTCATTATTTAGTGACTTCAAGCCACAGTGCTTCATCTGAAAACCACATATTTTAAAAGGAACAGACCAAAAGTAGGAAGCAATAATCTGGATGTCCAGCAAAAATCTGGACAGTTGAGAGGTATATGTAAACGTAATGGGCTGCATTACACTACCTCTCTGATAGTGCTTGCTATGTGTTTTACAGCTTTGAAAGCCAGGAAAACACTTAGCAATTTTTCCCCTTTAACTAGTAGTTCATAGAGTAGATAAAGCTCCATACACTACAAAGATCTATGAACCTCTCACTTATCATAACCTCTTTTTATGTGTTCTCAACATAGATGCCAAGATTCACCTCTTGAGTTCCACTCTCAAGGTGGATTTCTTGGTATCCATGCCTCGATCACATAACAAGTGGGTTATGATTGGTAACCCAGTCATAATCATCTATAATCTGTATTCAACACCTAGCTCATATGTTACTGTTATATACTTTCTAAGATACTGTATCTATGAACTTTTGTTTAGTATATATATATATATATATATATATATATATATATATATATATATATATATATATATATATATATACTTAAACTGAGCTATTCTAACATGGGAATGTTCCCCCCCCCCGGACATTGGCCCCTTTGCTAGTACTTATTTTGCTGAAGTGTAACACTCACTTCAAGTCTTTCTCACATGTATAGGCAAAGCTAGGTCTATTATGCCATTGAGTCATTCAAATTATGTAAGTAAGCCTCAGTATCTGTTAATAATCTCCTGTATTGCTCTTGTGCCTTGTACTTTTATTATGAGAAATGCAATATTAGCCGTTTTTCTTTTTTGGCTTACTTGAGTATCAATTCAGTTAGATGTCACATGAAGGACTGGCTATGCCCTAGTCATTCTCTTTCTTTTTACTCCATCTATTGCTCCCCCAAAATCTCATCTTTTTAGCCTCTGTCATTCAGAACTTTATTTAGCCTTCTAAACTTTCAGATATCTACAATTTGTCTTGCGGGCTAATCATCTGACTACATTTATTTATTTTTATTTATTTATTTTACATTTGTTGACCGGGCTAGTCTAACTGGATACATGTCCATTTTCAGCAGAGGCCCGGGGAGATGAGCTCCACTTGAAAAGATTAACAAAAAGATAGACATAAACACAAAATGGTAAACATATAAATGCATGTACAAAAAGTAATAGCAGATTATTACAATTCAATCATTGAATACAAAAATTGTTACAGAACATTATAAAAATTTGCTAGTAACTCTATTCTCAAGGAAGAAAAAAAGAAACTTTTTTTTTTTTTTTTGGGATAGAGTAAGGAACAGATTTGGATTAGTCCATGAAAGTAGAGGTATTGGTTGAAAAAAAAGCTAGGTCAGCAGTGATGATGATAGCAATGCCATTTTAGAATAGTCTGGGTTTGTACAGGGGCATAACCAGTGTGTTTTGAGGTAAAGTTTCAATTTTTGTTTAAATAGTGTTAAAGAGGACATAGATGTAAGTTCATTTGGAAGTTGGTTCCAGTATTTTCCAATAGCATTACAGAACAGAGAGTCACCAGAGATATTGTTAGATATACTTGTGGATACTAGTAATTTCTTGGATGAGCGTAAGTTATTAAGGTTTTTATATGGGGTGAAAAGGTTTGATAGTATTGGAGTTTTAGTTGGTTGGAAGAAAGTTTTATGGGCAATGATAAGTTGGTTATAATGGATTTGGTTTTGTAGCTCAAGCCAGCCTAGTTGTTTCAGATTATGACAGTGGTGGGTTCTGAAAGAGGAGGCTGTGACAAATTTAGCTATGTTATTATAAGAGTTTGACAGTTTGTTGAGGTTGTTTTTAGTCAGATTTGTATATATGGATGAAGCATAGAGGAGTATTGAGATTAAATGGGTAAGGGCAATAGCAGTTCTGGCTTGTGGAGTACGGAATAGCTTTACCTTATACAGGGAGCCCAGTTTCCTGTTTACAGTTTTTATAGTATTATTAATGTGAGTTTCATAGGTAAGGTTGTTGTCTATTGTTATACCTAGAAGTTTAGTGGTTAGGTCTAGAGATATAATGGTACCGTTATTAGATAGGACTGAGAAGTTTATTGGTCTGGACTTGTGGGTGGGTGTGAAGAGTAACAGTTTTATCTTTTTGGGGTTCAGGAGGAGGCAACATTGTAAAAAACAGTTTTCTACTACAGTACACATTCTCTGGGTTAAGGACTGTAGTTCAGATGAAGATTTAGCTGAGCAGATGATTGTAGAATCATCTGCATATTGAATACAGGTACCTTGAGTAATTGCTAGATGAAGGTCATTTATATAGATTGAGAATAGGAGGAGACCAAGAATTGAGCCCTGAGGGACTCCTAGTGTAACGGGGAGATGTAAAGATAGGTTATTGTCCCAAAGCACCGCTTGTTGTCTGTTGTTAAGGTATGATTGGAACCATTGAATAACCAGTGAATCTAGGGAAAGAGATCTTAGTACATTTCTAAGTAAATGATGGTTGACCATGTCAAAAGCTTTGGAAAGGTCAATAAAGAGTGCTGAGGAGAGGGTGCTGTTATTTTTGTTATGATTGATACTGTCAGAGAAGGATAGAAGAGCAGTGGTAGTACTATGAAATGGTCTGAAGCCATGTTGGCAATTTGCTAGTAGATTATTTTTGCAGTAAGTGATCAAGTAGTTGTTTATGGCTACATCTTTCCATTATTTTAGCTAAAGGATAAAGTAATGCTATTGAACAGTAGTTGGAGCATTCGTTAGAATTGCCACCTTTGTGTAGGGGGATGATGTGTGAGATTTTCCAGATGGTAGGAATATTTCCTCTTGTAAGGTTCTATTTATCAGGATTGATATTGGGTAGGCTATAGCTTTGGCAGCTTTTTGGAGATATTCTGCTGGTAGGTTATCGGTTGATGGTTTAAGTTTTTGAAGAAGATTACAGATAAGATGAGTTGGGACTGGTTGCCAGTGCAATATAGGGAGTGAATTTGTTACAGAATTTGGGTGACTAGAATTCTGAGTTGTTATTTGATTGGCCAGTGATTGGCTATGTTATGCTATGTTCTTAAACATGTATCTCAAATGCATGGTCATACAGCATAGGAAACTGTTAACTTGAGCATTCTTTCTATAAATATTGGCAGTGATCTGCCCATTTTCATTAAACTATAGATGAGTATCTAGAAAATCTGTATTCTTATCAGATATCTATGGCATGAAACATAAAAAGTGGTAGCGGTTAAAAAGTGTAAAAGCAATTCTAAATGTTCTGCAGTTCCCTCATCTAATAAAAATGTCACCAACAAAATAGCGATAAAATAGCACTTGATTTAACTACACATTCCATTCATTAAAAAAACTCTTGCTCCTAGTTTACAAAAACAATGTCAGCATTTGTAATGGGTGCCCATTTCACCCCTGATACATGTTTGTAAAATTCTTCTTAGAAAATGAATATATTATTCTATAACACAAGAGACATTAATTCACATTTTGTATTAATTTCTGTATTAATAAAACCAACATTATAACATTGGTTCAGCCTTAGAGATTCAATATCATAATCATTAGGTATTTCCAAAATAGCAATTCTATATTTAGACCTGTATATAGAATAGCAAAATCATTCTTAGGTAGACATTGATTCTGCCAACAAGAGAAATATTTCATTGATGACATTTTCATTATATGGGGGAAACCACAGAACATTTTGAATAGCTTTTAAACTTTTTTTTTACCTCTACTATCACTTCATTTGTACATTTTAAGCTATGAATACCTGATAATAGTATGGATTTTACAGATGTTCACCTATGGTTTTATTTATGTATTTATTTATGTATTTTATATGTGTTTACCAGGAAAGTCTGACTGGACACATGTCCTTTTTCAGCGGAGGGCTGGGGAGAAAAGTTCCTAAAAATGTACAATATGTAGATAAGTACAATAAATGTGAAAAAAATACAAAAATGTAGAAGAAAATACAAAATATCAGCATGTAGCAAGTAAAAAATACATAATAATTGATCTACATGCATGCTTGAAAAGTTCTGGAAGAAGTTTACAAATGTGATGCACCTATATGATTGACAGCTTTCAAGGAATTATAACAAATTTTCTGTGGGAAATGTACATTTTAAAGTTAGAAACATATATGTACAATGTCAAATAGAGACATATATTCCATTTGCAGACCAGAAGAGAGTAGTAGGACACTGATAAGGTGTAGGCTTTTGAGATTATATGTGTACCCAGAAACTACCCATGACAGCCATATCTTGATGAAAACAGGCAGATCACCAACACCACTATTTATAGGAAAGATGTTAAAATTAATATTTATCTGCATTGTACCAGGATGCATCTGAGATACATGTGTAAGGACATGGCCTAACGTCAGATGATTTTGACCTCAAGATGAACTACAGATAACAAGGAACTTGTTAAAATTTTAGAAAGGCTAAGGAAATAGCTGAACAACAGAGACTATGAGGAATGAGTAAAACTGGGAACAGTACTTGCCCCACAGGTACTTAATTTGCCAATAGACTAGTTTGAGAGCTAACAGCAAGCACAGGGTACCCAAAGCCAACCAAAACAAACATTTTTTCTGGAGTATTTTTTTTCAATCCTGTACTGATAACCAACTTTAATCACGTGGGCAACCAAGTTATCAAAACACAAATAAAACATAATAAACAAATAGCACTGTTAACAAATACAAACACAGAGATAATCTTTTTACAATGTCTTGAAGAGAAACAGTAGTATATTGTGGAAGTCCTCACAGCCCTTCCCACTGCAAAGTATTAGTCTGGCAATGAAGTTAACAGTACTCTTGTCTTTCCTACCTTGGTTGTTACTGGTAATTATTTAGCAACATTCAAATACCCATCTGTAATAATGGCTCACAGGCTAATGTGTCAGATGTCACAAGTGATAATTCAATAAAGGTGTTTAAAAAAAAAGATTTCAGAGGCCATACAGAGATTGAGCCACATAACAGTTTTGCCCCTTCCCCACATTTCTTGCTGCAAAATGATCATTTAGTGTGCACACTACGCTGTTCTCTGTATTTTTCTGCACTTTAAACTAATACTGGAAAGACTGAATAGTGTAATGTATGTGAGAGTTGGGGCAGGGGAGATGATTACATAGCTTTTCTCTAAATAATTCCAGTAAGTCTGACACACGTGACAACAGTTCATTTGGCATGACAGTCTGCCTGCATGTTTTGACTAAACTATAAACCAGTAATCACATTTAGATTCCTTAATTTCAGCTGTCTCAGCATGCAGCCCACTGTTTGGGCGGCCGCAGTGGTGCAGCGGTTATCATTGCCACCTCACAGCAAGAGGTTCTCCATTTTGATCCTCACCTGGGATGCCTTTTGTGCAGTCTGCATGTCCTCCCTGTGGTCTGGTGGGTTTCCTCTGGCTGCACCGGTTTCCACCCACATCCCAAAGACACGCTGTAGGTGGATTGGACACTCTAAATTGATCCTAGACATGAGTGCGTGCATGTGTTTGCCTTCTGTGCAAGGTTGAGCACCGGGATGGCAACTCAACACCATAAAACTCCACTGTGACAACCCCTAACCAGGAAAAAAGGTGAAAGAAGAAGATATCCATTGCTGTAGGTCTTGCTAGGTCTCTAAAATGTTCACATGTTCCAATTCTTCAGGCCTATCCTATAGGTTATTGCTACTGTTCTTAACCAAAATGGAATAAATTTGTATTACTGGCATTATGTTGTATATATTTTATTTGTTTTCAGTGCATCAGCTTAGTGAGGACATTCCAGAGATATGGTAGTCATCTGTGCCATACACAATTTTTCCAATTTTAATATTGTTAGCACATGCAGATTTTAGATTTACATATTGTAATGTGTGGCATACAAATATTAAAAAGGCAAGGTCCCAAAACAAAACCCTAATGAACACTTTGACATACATCATTCTATTGATATGCTGTGCCTGTATCTCTACACAGTATTATCCTCAGCTTAACCAATACATTGTCTAATTTACAGAAGTCTCAGATAATTTAAACAACTCCTTTAGATTTCCAATGAATATAACCTGGTGACTCACATTTTTCCTTTGACCAGCCACCCTTCACTTTCATTTCTCTTAATAAACCTACACTGTGTTGCAAAGGCCACAGAAATAGGTACCTGACTTACAAGAAGAAAAATAAGCCTCTTATTAAATATTTCTTTGAGCTAAAAGCTTTTTTTATTGATAAATGTAGGCGTATCTCCCACCATAATGCCTATCATTCCATTAGTTTTCAAATTCTCCAATTATTTTAAAGTGAAACCCAATGGCACTATCTCTGAATTTTTGAGTGTGTGATCCAGCTTCACTTTAAATGAGACTCTTGATGGTAATATTATATTCCCACAAGGGATGTATGATCGAGTGAATGTGAACAGAACATTATGGATGCAACTTCACTGAGAAATAATATTCAAGAAATGGATCCTTGTCATAAGCATAGAAGAATCCATTCTGTTCAGAAGGAATGATTAATGATAACATAGGTGATAATCTTAGAACTAATATGAATACTTTAGAGAAAAATCTTTTAGCGCTAAAGAGACTTCATAGGTTCATATGTATAAACTAGTATAATGACCAGTAGGGCCCTTATAAGCCTAGCCATGCAACCCAAATATGAACTACAAATTTAAGACATATATATGGGTACATTTCTAAATCTTGAAGCATATAATACTGATGTTCAAATTCTCGAGATGAGAATACTGACAACACATAATCACAAATGGCTCAAGTGTCCCTGAGCAAGTAAATGCTTGTCCAACACCGAACTCAAACACACCAGCTAATAAACCAACCGCCTAGGTGGGAGGGGGCTATGGCCCCCACACCCCCTAACTATATCTATACCAACTCCAGAATTGCACCACAGTGTGGAAAAGGGGCATATTTCTACATTCTGGGTAAGCGTTTACTTGCCCAAGGAAACCTGAGCCATTTGTGATTATGTATTGTTGGTTTTCTTGTCTCGAGAATTTGAACCTATGTATTATGGGCTCCAAGATATATATATATATATATATATATATATATATATATATATATATATATACATATAGTGATTTATTGACTGCCTCTGTCCATCAGAGATATAGGACCCAGAACACGGGTGAATTTCTGATTACCTATCCATTGATCCAAGTTGCACTTAAAAAAGGGACAGGGAGGAACTCTGCTTCACAAGGATGGGGAGCCTATTCCAGAGAATGGGAATTCTCTGAAAAACATATCTGTAAACATGTCCTATTTATGTCACAAGCAAATTTAAGTCTTTTAATCTCGTAGTTCTCATGTTTGTTTTGCAGATGTGCAAAAGGCTCATCAAAACAGGGTCCAGGCATACCCTGTATGCCACGCAAAGATCACCTCTCAGAAGCCTGTATGACAACAAGTAACGAGACAGGGCTTTGAGGCAATCAGTGTAGGACATTGTGTTTACTCCGTCTTCTTTTTGTAAGGAACCACAGTGGACATTCCAGTTGCTGAATCTGTCTGGTCATGTAATACTGAAGGGGATGTTATACCCTATGATGGGTTTAATATGGGTCAAGTACAGTGGTATGATTTCCTTTCTCGATCTTGATGCCATGCCCTTCTTATAAGCTGAGCAACATAGAAGGATTTTCTTACTACCTTGGACACATGCTGGTTGAAGGTTGAGGTTACTTTTTACATGTGTTCCCAGATCCCTGACTAGTGAATCAGTTTTTAAGGGTGTTTTATTGGTGCCAAAGCCATGGCTTAAAACTCAATGCCAAGAAATGCATTGCAGTACTTTTTGGGATGTCTACCACTCCAGTTACTATTTTCTTGATAATGCTTTCCATGACTTTGCAAATAGAATTAGTCAGACTAATGGGTCTGTAGTTTCCAAGATTTGTTGAAGGTCCTTCCTTATGAAAGGGGATTACCATTGCAGTCCTTTGTTCATGTGGCACAATGCCTGTATTAAACAAATATCAAATAAATAAAGACTATAGTTAAATAATGACAACAGGTGTCCTAATAAGTCATATTATAGACTATTCAGGAGGCATCCTGGGATGTTATTGGGGCCCACTGAGGCCATATTCTCTAGTTTAGTGAATGCAACCAGTACATACTCCTTAGTTACAACTGGAGGGGTTATGTTTGAGGTTATTTTTGACAGGATGGTTGAGGGTGAAAGAAGGGGTAAAGCTGGAACTGAATTTGTCCACCAACAGGTTTGCTATATCAACACGAACAGTGAATGTGGCACCATTAATCACCATTTCAGCACATTGCTGTGTGCTGCCCTTGAGGTTTCTGACATAGCTGTAAAAGGGCTTATGGTTGTCTTTCATGTGGGAGGCTATCTTACCCTCAAAGTTGGCTTTGCTTGCTCTAATTAGCCTTATTAATTGCCTATTTACTTTAATGACAGAGTTTCTATTTTTTATGGGAATTACCCTTCCTGATTTTTGCCATATTTCGTCTTCCTTTTGTTGTATATCCTATTTAACTTGGATGCCACCAGGGTGGTTTATTTCTAGGGCTAGTCCTGGGCTAACTTCTGACAGGTATAGCAGCCTTTATGCAATCACTGACATGGGTGTACAGAGTTTCTGACAGCAATTTATCATAGGTTGTTATCTTCTCAGGGTTTGGAGAGACATTGAATTTTGACAATCCATCATTTAATAAAAGGTAATTTGTCTTTGAATAGCTCCTAACTGCTACGGGCTTTAATGGGATTACAGAGCTGATTTTGATTTTGAAGGAGACAGCTATATGGTCAGCCCTTACCAGGGATGGTAAGACACTGGAGAAGGGTTGCAACATTGTCCCATATTTGTGAGGTCCAGTATGTTGAAGCCTCTAGCAGGTGTTTTCACTGTTTGGTCAAGGGTGTTTCTATTCACAAAGTCCAGTAATCTCTGTGGCTGTAGATTTGAGGCCACGTAGAATTCCTAGTCTATACAAGTGTAATTAAAGTTTCCCATGAGTAGGCTATTGGGTTATATGGTAAGTTACTGCAGTAGGTCCAGGTATGCATTGTGAGCTTCTTGGGACATGCAGGGTGACCTATATCTGGCTAGGATATGGTACGGGATTTTGTATATGGTGACCTGCACATGGAGGAACTTTAGCCCATCATCCTGTTTTGACCAGCCTTGAGGTACTCTTGTTATTGATATTATGTATTTAATAGAAAACACAGATAGGAGTAGCAAATGGGGTGCCAGCAATGATCCCAAGTTATGCCAATATTTTCATGGCAAAAAGGGAAAACAAATACATCCATGATTTTTTACTCCTATCCCTGGCAAAATAATAACAAAATAAATGTTATGCATGTTTTATTGCACTGGATTATTTAAAATGTATTTAAATTAATGTAGTCAGTATTTACAGTTGACTTTTAAATCAGCTGTGAATGAAATAAATTATTAGGATACTACTGTTTTCAAGAGAAGTATGAATTTAGTAACAAGAATTTATAAAAGGTAAAGGAATGGTAGTAACTTTGTATTTTAACAGCATGCACCCCAAATTCCTCAACAGGAATATAGTGAAGAGTCAGACAGAGCATGCTAATAGGTTGACTGCTTTAGATGATCAATTTCTTGATAAGATATTCTATTTAAAAATATAAATTTTTGAATAGACAATATCCTGCTAAAATGAGGGATACTTATGAATGAAGTTAAAGATGAAAAAGAGAACATTTATTGCCGTATTACAAAAATGGGTAAAAGATTTTCACGTATAAGAGTGTGCGATACTATCAGGATCAGACACACTAGGGACAGGAAGTTTAAAGGATAATAACAAGAATTCTGAAAACAAATTACATTATAGAATTTACAATAGGATATAATAAGCCAGATAGAAACCAGTAAGATCCACAACCGATTTATTGACTGAGCGCTTTCGTCTCACAATAGAAACTTCATCAGAATACCATTGTAACATTTTATACATTGTCTTAATCACATTAAATGACATAACTTCCTTTATACAAAAAGTGAACTCATACATATATACAAAAAACTACTTAAAAATGCTACATAACATCATCCTATATAAAACACTTACATGTAAAATTCTTCTTTAAGGTTTAAAATAGAACTAATAGAAATTGCACTGTTGAGTCCTGGTGCCTCAGAGGCATTAGTTCTCATTTGCCATCTGAGCTCCTTCAGTTCTAGATATTCATTCAGGGGTCCCACCTCTCACCCAAAGTAAATTGTTCAGTGATAGTGAACCTGAAACTGTGTTCTGGGTGCAAGCCAATATGTGCAGCTAGGGCATTTTTTTGTTTCATTCCTACCAATGTCATAATAATGATAGTAGATTCTAGTTCGTAGTGCATTGATGTTTTTTTCTATGTAAAAACATTGACACAGGGAGCACTTAGCTAGATATATGACTCCCTTACTACTGCAAGTGAATTTGTTTCATATTATGTATCCACCATAATTGGGTATATGTACCTCCTTGCCTTCCAGGATATATTTACATTGCATACAAAATCCATATTTTACCATGCCCCCCATCCTTGCATTCATCTTTCATCTTTCTATAGGTTTCCATCATATTTTTTATGCTGGTATCTTTTTTATAAACAATTTTAGGGAATGTTCCTAGCAAATCAAGGTGTTCTGGGTTTGCACTGAATATGTGCCTATTGTGTGTTAAAATCCTTTTAATATTTTAGAACTGGTTGTTAAATCTAAATATACCTGATTTGTTGAAGTGTTTCCTTTCATTACGTACAACCACTTCTTCGCTCCTCTGTGCTTTCCATGTCCATTCTCTCTCTTTGTTGTAACTTCCTTCGATATCTCATCCACAAATGTTTCTGGGTATCCTCTCTTTGTCAGCATATTTTTTAATATTTTCAACTGATGTACAAATTCATTATAATCTGATATAATTCTTGCTATCCTAACCCCTTCCCCTTTTACTAGGGACTTTTTCTGTGACAGTGGATGGCAACTATTGAAGTGCAGGACGGGTTTGGAATATGTGGGTTTTCTGAAAATATTGGACGTAAATTGTTTGATGTTCCTATTTTTTTGTAGTGTGATGTCCAAGTAATGGGTTGTATCCCATGTAATAGTACTCATGAATTCCAGAAATTCAGTGCTCTGCTCTATAAATTCCAGGAAATTATGCAATTCCCCCTCACTTCCTTTCCAGAAAATAATAATGTTGTCCAAGAAACGACCATAAAATGCCCAATAATCAGTAAATACACTTTTAAACACAATCTCCTTCTCCCAAAATGCCAAGACAATGCTGGCGAATATGGGGGCACGTGCTGTCCCCCATTGCTACCTCCCTGCACTGCCAAAAAGTTGGCCTTCAAAAATAATAATGTTTGTATCTAAGACCAACTCCATTAAGATCCTAATAGTGAGAATGCGTCCATGGCTAATTAGTATGTTGCCACTGGAAGCTATAAAACCATTCAATGCCCATGTCATGTGGAATAGCTGAAAATACATCTCTTATATCAATGGTGGCGAAGATTAAATCATCACAGTATTTATCATTGGTTATTTTACCTAAGCAGTCCCAAGAATCCTTTAAAAATCAATGGGCAGTCTTTGAGTACATTTTTAGCTGACTATCAATAAACCTAGCTATAGGATATGTTTTTGAAGCTCTTGCATCCACTATAGGGCCAAGAGGGGGGTCCCGAAGGTCCTTGTGGATCTTTGGGACTCCAAAAATTGTGGGTATTTTTGGATGCTTTACCACCATATATGAATGTTCCTCAGGTGTAATCTCATAGTTCAATACTAAATCTTCCACAGTCAAATCAATTTTCCTGTAAGAGATGTTTTTTTCATTAACACTTATTTCATCATAAGTATCAGTGTATAGTATGGTTAGTATCTTATTTACATAGCTATTTTGGTTCATGATGACTAGGCCCCCTCCCTTACCTGGGCTTCATTGCCCTGATGTCAGCATTACCACACATGTCTTTTAACATGTTCATTTCTTCCTTTGTGATGTGAAACATCTCCTCACCGCCATTTCTCTTAACATTCATCATGTTCCTAATATCATTCTCACACATTTTTTCGAATATTTGAACAGTGGGGTGTAATGGGGGGTTAAATACACTTGTTTTATTACATATATTCCTTCCCTCTGTTGTCACTTTTGTGCCTTTAAAATAAAAATCCAAGTTAAGCTTCCTAGTATAAAGCTTTAAATCAATAAGAGCTTCATCTAATGTGGCATTTTTGTTAGGCACAAAGGACAGGGCTTTTTCAAACACATCTGCTAATTCCTCACTTATATCTACATTGCTGTAATTGTAAATTTTAAAGACACAATTTCTGTTACAAATAATCTTATAAGATATCACTTCATCTATCTGTTCCTGTTCTGTGTGTAATTCATTCTCGAAGCCCCCCAAGCCCTCTTGTTGTTGTATTGGTTCTGGTTGTATGGGTAATACCCCCCCAGTTCCTCAGTCACTCAGACCTCCTCGGGGGAGGGGGTATTCTAAATGATCTGGTGTATAACTACCATCTTGTATTTCTACTTCCTGAGGTTCAAATACCTCCTGGTTAGTACTTATAACATTTCTCCCATTTCTTAACTGTCATGAAGGGGGTAAAGGTATGCTTTTCCTTCCCTATACTCCCTTTTATCCCTTGCCAGTTTACGGTTCTTACAGTCTTTAATATCATTCACAGTGCAATCAATTCTGTTAAATATTTAAAAATAATCAATTTTTTTAGATTCAAACAATAAATCTTTGTGTATGTTATTGTCAACAATTTTAATTTGGTTGACTAACTCGGCCATTCTTCTGTTATTGTCCTTGATTAAACAGTTGAGCAGCTCACAACCCTGTTTGTTAAACAGTTCAATAAGTTCTTTATATAAGAGAGAATCCCTTACCAGTCCTGAGGGGAATTTCCACATCCTGAGCCCCTATGGAACTCGTTCTGTCCAAGTACATTCCCCTAAATATGCGTTTTCAACCTGTAGCTTGCAGTACCTTAAAGTAAGGTCTTCCAAAATATTAAGCTATTTCTATTTCAATATTCTATATTCAATTTCTATTAGTTCTATTTTAAAACTTAAAGCAGAATTTTACATGTAAGTGTTTTATATAGGATGATGTCATGTAGCATTTTTAAGTAGTTATTTGTATTTATGTATGAGTTCACTTTTTGTATAAAGGAAGTGATGTCATTTTATGTGATTAAGACAATGTATAAAAGGTGAGGTTTTTGTTACATGTTACAATGGTATTCTGATGAAGTTTCTATTGTGAGACGAAAGCGCTCAATCAATAAATTGGTTGTGGATCTTACTGGCTTCTATCTGGCTTTTTATATCAGTTTGTGGTTGGTGTGTGCTTTTCATACATTACAATAGGAGATAAGATACATTTACTAGGTTTTTAGTACTAATAACCAGGAACAGGCTATTTTTCTGTTTGTAAGCATATTTCTGTGTTTTTTCCTAGTGTCAGTTTATTAAGATAAATGAATGTGAAGGTTGCATGATAAAAGGAAAGAAATACGTGTCAACATGTTATTTTAACTGTATGCCCAATGGAGTTAATTATATTAGTATGTCAATTATTTTATGTGGTTTGAATAAGTAAAAAATTGAATGAATGAATGCTGTGCTGTTTTAAACATTTACTTTTATGCAATGGTTTTAAACAGTTTCATTTTTATGTTATAGATTATGTCAGAAATAGCATAAGGGGGAAATATGGAAAATGTTTCTGAAAATGTTGTAGATAAAGAATTTGACTGGCAGATGCACTATAATGCATATGAAAATACAGGATTAAATGAGTTAAAAAGTAAAGAAATTAAACATTGAACATCACAAAACGAGGAGGACTTTGATATTTTTCAGTCATGTGAGATTTAGCCAGAGGATTTAAGCTAATTAGGTATTATGTAATACAGTCTAATGAAGTCTAGTGTTTGTAAAGATGAAAATGTTTACTAGTATTTTATTAAATATTTTATTTCCTTCTTGGTGTATATGTCCATTGCACAGGGAATTTTGATTGGCCTTTGTGTATTTTCTTTATCTCTCAGTTAGGATTTTTATTTTACTTTTGTTATCAGCATGTCAGATCTCTACTAGTGATTTACATGGAGTGACTTCCCATATGGCCATCTTATTGGCAATGCTGGATATGCCCTGGTCCATGGCTGATGACACAGATATGGGACCCACAGAGCATGTCTGAGATGAGATACAGTTCTGTACTGTCTCAGACCTGCAACATAACTGAGTGTGTGTTTGGAATGATGAAGGCCCATTTCTGCTGCCTAGATTACTGCAATGGTTATCTGAAGTATGCTCCACAGCCCTCTAGTAAGATATTTGCTGTCTGTGCAGTTCTGTACAACATGGTAGAACACAGAATTGCCATCAGAAGGCCAACCAGACCAGAGGCAATTATGGAGGAGATGCTGACTGAGGAGCCATCAGAGAAACAGCTGCAGGGGAATATCATGTTAGCCAGTGGCAGGTTCAATACACTGCAACACTGGTAAAAATGTGGCATCTGGTCCACAACTATGGGCCAGAATAGATATAGTAAAGATGAAAACTGATGTATGCAGGATTACACCCAGGTTATGTTGCATAGTGCATTAACTGTACACCCTGTGCATCAGACAATACCAATACGTATCCTATTTTTCTGTGCTTATTTTACTAGTTATTGCTTATTCTAGATATTTATAGCACTTTTTTGCCTGCTGCATACATTTTACTGTATTTTATTGCTAAAAACTAATCTGCATGGTTGTACTAAAATTGTCTGCCTTACAGGGACAGATAAATAAGGTTTTTACTGTCACACTGTTTGTAAATCTTTTCTAGCTAATTTCACTGTGTGTAAGGTATTAGCTGGGAATTTTTCTCCATTTGTTAAACATCTGTTTTTTCTGATTTCCTGCCAAGGAGTGTATCATATAAATTATTTTTTTTTTGCAGTTTAAAGCATTCTCTAGAGTCTCTTTGCTCCTTTATCTGTTTAAAACTTCCATTTGGTGGTTCATTGCTATTTTCCTGCTGTGATAAACATTTCTGTAGTGTTTTCTGCCTAAAATAGTGTAACTAGTAGGTGTAATACTTGATGGCTTTGCAGTTGCCCGCCCCTACTGTAAATTTGATCTGGGACACTCCTCCCAGTCTAGTGTCATTCGCTCATTCTACCTAATACATAGAGAACATTTGAGAAGGCCAACCCACTTAGGTTCGTAACCTTGAACTATCTTCTGTTCTTCCTTTCTCCCTTTCCACTTTATTAAAAAAAAAAATTCTAAGCTTGTTTCATGCCTTTCCTGTAACTAGTCTAGTGCAGATACAGTTGAGTTAATGTTTTTCGCCTGCATCTGATGAAGTCTGTACCCTAGGGAAAAAAATGCAGTGTTATTTGTGAGGCATTTATGTGTTGGTGTTTTTATTATTAAAATATTGGCATCAATGCTGTGGCCTGCTATTTTCCATCTTTCCAGGGCACTTGTTTGGATTTTGTTACTGGTGACTTTTTGCTACCTTGTATTCAGTTTTTTTGGAGTTTCTTATAAAAAGAATTTACAATCATATTTAGATGTGTTACCAATACATGTAACTCCGTCCGAACTGCAGAAGGAGTCATTACTGGACACATTGCGGGTACTGTGAAGAGCACCTTTGGCCGACATCAAAGATTGAAACAGTACTAATTTCATGAACGTTAATCATACTTTGATTTAGGAATGGGGTCCATTCCTGTCATGGTGTTAGAAACCCAAAAAATGTGGATAAATTAAAAAAGACAGGGTGATGCCATTCATCTTGCAGGGTGGTAACCTGGTGGGCTCACTGGTGCCTTGGCTGACCTCTAATTGGACACCTGCATGTCCTATTTGTGACTTGCAGAGCCTCACAGCTGCCTAACCATCCCCAGTGAGCAAAAAGTACAGTTGTGTATACTTACCATAAATGTAGATGTTCAAGTGTATTCGCTGTTGCAGTCATCACACTTGGGTTATCTGCCTGCAGGTAGCCCTCAGTCAGCCCAAATATCAGAGTCTTGGGATTTCTGCATCGGATGCTGTCGACTCTTCCATGATGTCAGGTCATCAGGGGTATAACCCATGCAGCCAATGCCATTATATCAGTTTTTCTTGCCCTACATGTCAGGAGACCCCAAAATAGGAAGCTATTACATGGTGTGGAACACCCCCAGTAAAAAGTAAATGCACCAGCCATAAAGGATGGCCATAAAGAGGATATGTAAAAAGGATAGAGAAAGCCAGGGAGCTGGAGGGAGGGAAACCAGGACTGCAACAGTGAATACACTCGAACATCTAAATTTATGCTAAGTGTATACAACTGTACTATGTTCTTCATGTTTCACTGTTGCAGTCATCACACTTGGGTTGATTCCCAAAGCTGAGGAAGGGTGGAGGCAGTCAAGAAGTGTTGGGGCTGGCTAGCAGGCCTTGTAAGACTGCTGTAGCAAATCCAGCTCTGGATTTAATAAAAATAGGTAAGTGGTAATGATTGGTGAAGGTTTGTACAGAACTCCAGGCTGCAGCTTCCAGGAAGTTCCTGGTGGGGACCCCCCTGAGAAATGCTGTAGAGGTTGAAGTAGCTTTATTGGAATGAGTTCTGATCCCCAGAGGGGTAGGTTTTTCATGGTGTTTGTAGCAGAAATGGATGCAGCGTACTATCCATTTGGGAATGGTTTGCTTGGAAATGGCCTTGCTCTCCACCCCTGTAGCAAAGCTGACTAGTAGCTGGTCAGATTTTCTGAAAGGCTTAGTCCTGTCAAGGAAGAACCTGAGCTGTCTGTGCATGTCCAAGGAGTACAGGATCCTTTCCCTTCTATTCTGAGGATTAGGGAAAAAGGTTGGCAAATGGAGGGATTCGTTAAAAACCACACTGGATACCACCTTGGGCATAAAGGAAGGGCTAATCCTGAGGGAAACCCTGTCAGCATAGAAAATAATGAAGGGCTCCACCACCATTAGTGCCTGTAACTCAGACAAGAGAAGAATTTTACCTCTGCTGAAGCAGCAGGTTCAAAAGGGGGAAGTGTATGCTTTTCCAGTACAAAGTAAAGGTCTCAGGCCAGGGTGGGAGCTCTCCTAGGGGGCCTTAAATTGTTAGCTCCTTTCAGGAACTGCTTGATGAGAGGGTGAGAAAAGAGAGGATGCCCAGTATTATAATGAGCTGAGATGACAGAGGCATGAATCTTAATGGATGAGAAGGATAGGCCTCTGTGGAGCAGCTCTGCTAGGTAATCAAGGATTTGAGGTAAGTTGGGCACAGCTGTGTCCTTTCCTTGAGACTGACTCCAAGAACGATATCTTTTCCACTTTTCATCATAGGATTTCCTAGTACTAGGCCTTCTGGCCTCAAGGATGACATCCAGCACCTGTTTGCTGAGGGATGCTGGTGGTGTATTCATGGGATAAGCCAGGCTGCAAGATTTAGGGTTTGCAGCTGTTGATGCAAAATCTGTCCCTCCTGCTGAGACAGCAAGGAAGGTGTCTGATGTAGGTGCCAGGGTGACACTGCTGTCAGACTGCGTAGGAGTGGGTACCAGTGCTGGCGTGGCCAGTCTGGTGCAATAAGGATTGCCATTAGCCTGTCCTGTTTGATCTTGAGTAGTACTTTTGAGGGGAGGGTCAGAGGAAGAAAGGCATACATTGAGAGGTTTTCCCATGTAAAGGATAGGGTGTCCACCTTCCAGGCTCTGCTGTCAGGGTTCCTGGTGCAAAATCTGTTCACTCTGTAGTTTTGGGGGGAGGCAAAAAGGTCCACCTCTGGAGTTCCTCACCTCTGGGTTAGAAGTTTGAATGAGTTGGGTTCCAGTTTCTACTTGTGAGGGTCCAGTAGATGTCTGCTTAAGTCGTCTGCCAGTGAATTTTGCTTGCCTGGCAGGAATTGAGCTTGTAGGTGCACTTAGATGCTCAAGGCTGTGTTCCACAGAGCCATGGCTAACCTGCATAGTGGGTAAGAATGAGTCCCGCCCTGCTTGTTTATGTACCACATAACTGTAGTGTTGTCTGTCTTTATCATTAGCTGTCCTGGAAGGATAAGGTATTTGAAGACTGTCAGAGCATTCTGTACAGCTAGCATCTCTTTTTGATTGATATGCAGGGGAATTTGTTCTGGGCTCCATTTGCCTTGAATGCATTTGCCTGCCATGTTAGCCCCCCCATGCATAGTCTGATGAGTCTGTTGTCAGGGTTTGGGTAGCGAGGGGTTGAGTGAAAGGAAGCCCCTTGTTTTGGTTGCATGCTTCTGCCAACCAAAGGAACTCTGCCCTTAGATAAGATATGATAGGAATCACTGTTTCCAGGTCCTGAGAATGTTGACACCAGAGACTTTTTAAATACCATCGAAGTTTCCTCATATGCAGTCTTGCATATGGAATTAGCAGAATGCATGAGGCCATGAACCCTAGGGCTTGCAGTATTTTCCTTGCAGATAGCTGGGTTTTGTTGGCCATTAGTTTGAAATAGTTGGTCAGATGAACCTGCTTTTCTGGTGTGAGGAATGCCATCTGGGAAGTTGTGTTCAAGCTTGCTCCCAGGAATACAATTTGTTGGCTGGGCACCAGTTGTGATTTCTTTTCATTGATGGTGTATCCCAGTGAAGTTACAAGTCTTTTTACAAATGCCAGGTGCTGAAGTAGCAATTCCTGACTGTCTGCCTGAATCAGGCAATCGTCCAAGTATGGGTAGATTTGAATAGTTCTCTGCCTGCAGTATGAAATGGCTGGAGCCAGGCATTTTGTGAATACTCTGGGTGCAGTAGATAAGCCAAAGGGAAGTGCAGAGAACTGATAGTGCATAGACCTGCCCTGAAATGTAGATATTTCCTGCAAGACTCTCTTATGGGGATGTGCAGATAAGCTTCTTTTAAGTCTAGGGTGACTAACCAGGAATCCTTGGCTAGCATAGGAAGAAGCTGTTGCAGTGTAAGCATTTTGAATTTTGGGACCACCAGAAAGGTGTTGAGAATTGATAGATCCAGGATAGGGCGCCAAGAGCTCTCTTTTCTGGGCACCAGGTACAGTCTGGAGTAGACATCCTGCCCCCTTTGTTCTACTGGAACAGCTTGAAAATCCCTGATAAGGAGAAGGAAAAGTACTTGTTTTTGAGCCTCTGCCCACTGGTTTGGAGGAAGGTCTGGCAACCCGCTTAATGTTGGTAGTGAGTGGAAGTAGAATCTGTATTCCTGGGATACAATGTTTAGAACCCATCAGTCCTGAGTAATGGACATCCAGTTTTTTGCATGAAGGACGAGTTTTCCTCCTAGGGGCGCAAGTACTTGGGCATGGCTGGGAAGGATAATTGGAAAGTCATTGTAAACTTTTTCCATAAAGGGGTGGCTTACCACTCCCTGGTTTTGAGGTGGAAACACTCCATTGTTTAGATCTCTGCATACCCTGAGACTGTAGTCTTGGTGGTCTGTTTCCCCTGGGTTTGGACTGAGGAAGGCCTGAGAGGGACTGGAAAGGACCTGTTTTTTGAAGGCCAATGCCTACTAAATCTAGGTAGCTGCACCTGTAAGAAACCTTTGACTGTTTGCATAAATTTAGCTTTTTCTTCCATCTTTTTAAGAACTTCTTCTGCGTTTGTGCCAAACAAATGCTCCTGATTTAATGGAGCATCTAGTAATTTTGCTTTGACATGGTCAGGCAAGACTTGTTCTTTTAGCCAAGCATGCCTTTTCAGTACAGACCCAGTGACAGTAGCCCTGTAAGATGCTTCTAAGGCATCAAACCCACATTGCAAAGTATGTTTACTAACTTGGTTTGCAGAATGCATTAACTCTTGTAAATCTTTATTTTCTGCACAATCTGGAAGTAACACCATTTTTTGTTTAATTAGTTCCATAATATGTTGCTGGTACTTCAACATGTGAAACTGGCAATTCAAAGCCTAGCTACTAGCATGGTCACAGAGGTCACTGACTTCTGGTTGGCTGCAGTATTGCGCAACTTGGCAGTCAGATGTCACGCCACCCTATCCACCATCATCATTATCTTTTTCCTTGTGTTTCATTTCCCTCCCCACTTAGCAATCCAGTCCTCCCACTCACCCACTATCTGACTGTTTATCCATTGTCATATGCCTCATTTGTGTCAGCTCCTCCTCTATCAGTATTTGTCTGTCTTTTGTGTTGGTTTGTCTGCCCCTGCTGCCATCCATATACCATCCTTCCTATCCGCACCTGAGGAAAATGTCACACAACTTTCTACAAGGTGGATAATATAATAGGTAAAATGTTATAGAAATGGGTGTCAAAAATGTACTCAAGGCATCAACAACAGGCTCAGATGCCACAGTAATACAGTGCAGAACAGAAGAAGTAAAGGAGTAAGGCATGTGTTGATGTCACAGGAAGGTTATAATATAACATGACAATAAACAATCAGCCACAGTTGAAAAATATACAGCATGAATGAAAATTAACAATGCTAATGCCATCATTACTGGCAAATAGAAGATACGGCAAAATACTGCCACACAAAATCATGCAAAGCCAGGAGCAGGTGAGCAGTTGGTTGTAGTTATCCAAGGAATAGAGTTAGGAAGGAACAGGACAGTTAACAAGAAGGGTACTTGCCATTGTCACATTCACTCCAGTACTGTATTACATATTCTGCAGAATCAAAGCAGTAAGCATAGTAATTCCACAACACTGTAGAACTGCTTTTGAAGACAACAACAATGCATACAATTATTAGTTCAAAAGAAGAAGATAGAATGCACAGCTGTAACTAACTACATTTACTCTGTAGCACTAGGTTGGATGTCATGGATGAAACCTTGAGGTCTGAAATACCAGTAAATTAAATAAAGTTTAAGACAGCTAGGTAGAGTAATGAAAAAGAAAACAGTCCCTATAATTAAACAAAATAAATATGTTGCAGAAGTCTGTTTCAAAGAGCCAGCATCGTGGACAGTGATGCCCATGATGTTACAATTATTCCATCTCAGTCACGGTTTCTTTTTCCCAGTCATTACTAAATAATGATTGCCCATAGCCAAGGTCATCTGATGGGGGGGTGGTTACCCATGTCTAAACCTATAATAATGAGTAAAAAGGTCACACAGAAAAAACAATTATGGACAGATACAGTAATGCCCTTGCAATAAGGGGAGGAATAAGAGGAAGAATTGAACTAATGGAGATTATGAGGATGTCAGTGACGGAGGGATGGAGCAAAAAAAAATTATATTCTTCAGAAAATGGTAGCTAACACAAATTTCTTTGTTCCAACAGGTTTTCAAGTGATTAATAATAATGCATAAAATATGCCACTGATGGTAAGCCTTATCCTCTCATTATTTCTGTCCTTCTGTCCCTGAGTTTGACTGAAGATGTTAAGAATTATGCTCCAGTGTGATTAATAGCCATGAGATTGTTATACCTCTGCAGAAAGAATTGCCTTAAAGTACTCAAATGATCAGAATTCATGCAGCTAGGTCAATGAACCATTACAACGCACAATGTATAAAGTCACTGCATACTTATCATCAGAACAATTTAAATATTAAAAAATAGACAGTATGTTAGTGGTAAGGTCTCCTACTGTAAAGCCTGAGGTTCAATACTGTCTTTGTCTTTTGAAGATTACAGGTTTTCTTTGTGTGTTCTAATTTCCACCATTTTCTCCCACCTCCTATGTGGGAACACAAAATACTAAATTGTATATGTATCTATATGAAATATACTTATAGATGTTATATGTTTTGTTGCCAAACTCTTTCATTGCCTGTTGATTTTGGTTTGGAATTCGTCGGTAGTGATGTATGTCAAATTATGCTATAGTCAAACTTCAGGAGTCTAATTTTAGCATAATAAAATATTTTTCCCTTCTTTGTGGTTGTGTGACCCTGGATTTAGTTTAGTTAGTTCCATGGGTGTGGGGACTGGGCGGTGATATTGGGCAGTACACTGGTTCAAGCCTCTCATGTTAAAAGAATTCTTTGAACATTTCTGTGTGATAGCAAATGTCACTGTTTTCAATATGTTACTTATCGTAGATGTGATTGCTCGATGTACTGTGTTTAGATCAGTCTCATCTGTGATAATTTCTCATATATTCTAGATAAATAGATGGATGGAGAGATAGCTAGACAGATATGAGTTTATTCCATAAAATTGCAATAGACAGGAATACATTTTGGTGAATAAATTACAATGAACATTTGATCCATTTAAAAGAAATAAAAAAAATTTTCCAACCTTGCATCTTTAAATATATTAACCCTGGTATTGCCCGCGGTGGTGCAGCAGTTAGCTTTGTCGTCTCACAACAAGAGGCTCTCCGGTTCGATTCTTGGCTGGAGTTCCTTCTGTGTGGAGTTTGCATGTCCTCCCTGCAGTCGACTGAACGTTAAAAGACATGCAGGTAAGTGTGTGAGTTTATGTGAGTGCCTTCTCTGAAGGTTGAGCAGTGGGCTGACAACTCGGCACTCTAAAAATCCACTGCCAATCATAAGCGGACTGGTGATCCACTGTGGTGACCCATAACCGGGAAAAGCCAAAAGACTTTTTTTATCACAGAATAGAACAAGTAAATAAATAGGAACTTCCATAATCTTTTGTTTGACAGTCTTGTATTTGCTTTAAGTCAAGCGCATGCACACGCGCACCACACACACACACACACACACACACACACACACACACACACACACATACATCTAATCCATGACAAAAAATTCAAAGGCAATCTTTTTGTTTGGGGAAAAGCACTGTACACCCTTTCAGACTTTCCGCATCTCTAAATATACTAATTCCGAGATCTCACAGCAGTAGAAGTAAAGGAAAACTTCTTTAATCTCCCCACACTATTAAATGATCTTGTTCTAACATGCAGACACACAAACACACAAGCACCCCCCCCCCACACACACACACACACACACACACACACACATACACACACACACACACACACACACACACAACTTTATACTAAAAAGGAATCCTCAGACCATTATATCACATTCCTTTTTGAACTGATCCTTATATCCTGGATCATGTCTGAAAGGGGTTCATGGACCAGCCCACTTACCAGGTTAACAAATAACACCAACTCCACAATAATAAAGTAGATCTAATATCGAACTTGGTCACAGTATCTTAATATATTGATATCAATGGCAACCAGACATTCTGCACTATAACTGCACACAGCATGATCATTCAGAAAATTACCTTTTATTCATGTCTTCCTAAAACTATCTAAGTAGCCCGATGAGTCAATCAGATTCATTTGTCAACATTAAAGGACTGCTGCAGAGATAAACTTGCTGAGGTAAATATAATTAAAGATGCTTCACACTGTGAAGATAGGTAAAGGCTGCCAGCCTAGCCAGGTAGAATTTTGTAGATAATTCTGTCATTTGTAAATATTAATGTAAGCCACAGGCTTATTCTCTTAAATGTGGAAAGACTGCATTAAATGTGGAACTGCAAAAATGTAACAACAGTGCACTCTGCTGTAACAAAGCTGATAAGTCAATTCTTTAATGTCAAAACTCTGAGACGATATGTCTGGATGAAGAAATTCTGCCTATGGTTTTGAGGCCAGAGTTAATGGCTAGAATCTGCATGTATAATTTCTTTTATTGCCTTGCCTTCCTGACCAGCTGCAAGATCAATAGGGCTATTAACCTCTGAGTTCTGTTAGCCTGGGAACCAGAAAGAAATTATGTAATCTGAAATGAATCAGTGGTACTGTGTTACCAATTTAAGGAGAAAAAGAATGAGAGCATTAGAGCATTTGTCTTGAGAACATCCAGCTCACCAGATCTCTGCCTGTATCTGTATGTAAGTAGGATATTAGAACTGTGTTTTCTCTTAGAAATAGCTAGGAATTAGGAAGATTAGACTAAGTGTTTTTCTGTGTTGATGTCAGAACTTTTCTACGGTATTATTTTAGGCAGACCTCTCAACCTATTGGGGACAAATTTCAACAGAATCAGGGACAAGTCAAGAAAAAATCAGGGACAATCAGGGACACTTTTAAAATATTAGTGCTATTAACTTGAAACATTGACAGAATCAGAGCATATGAATTAATACACATTTTCTGAAGTAAAAGACGTTTATAACTCTTAATTATTGTCATTATTCATTAAGTGAAATTCACCACCTTTCCTCCAAAAGTCACTAGTTTTAGGAGGGATTAAGAGGGACAGAGTTAAATTTGAGTCAAAATCAGGGAATACCTAAAAATCAGGGACAGTCGAGAGGTATGATTTTAGGTATTTCTCTGTGATCTCTGAACTCCTGACTAGCAATGTGTAGTAAGAAGTATTGTCTTGTGTTTTTATTATTTATTATTAAATATTTTAAACCTTTCAACTCTAGCTGTTTTGTGTAGAGATAATTTAAGCTTTAAGAGTACATTGCATGTATATAGTGATACTGTACCAAGTCGCTCCAAATAAGTCTTGACTGTTAGGTTGCACTTACCATTTGGATAATAATATTGCACAGTAATAATTGGACACCCTTTTAAGGGCCTTTGAGTAGCTGATAAACATTAGCTGGGTGGTGGCAGTGATTTCTACCATATAGTCTGGGTAAAAGGGCACAGCTGGAGAACCTGTGCCAGCCTTCCCCAGGAGTGTCTGTGTGGTTGTATAAACTCTTATTTCAAAGTGTGTATGTGTCAGCTACTTGGGCAGGGACATGAAGCACTGGTTGGACAGAGAGGGTGCTGGAGGTTTTAGCTTGCCCACTAGGCTGAGATCTGGACCCTATAGTTGTGCCAGTGGGGAGTCTTATTGGGGACCTGGAGAGAAGGGGAGAATCCAGCCCCAGACTGACTGTGATCTATGTGTGCTCATAAGGGAAATTGTACTTTACTGTGTGTATTTATTATACTTTCCCTATATGCACGCCCCTCACTGGTGTTAGTGGTGAGGATTGAGGCTCCTTGATTGCTGGGCCAGTGCATAGGCATCACACACACAACCACTATAAGTGTAAAATTTTAATCAGTCAATCCGTTTTGTTACATCCTTCTATTTGTTCTGTACTCCCATAGAAAAGTGTACATTAAAAAGCAAAGGTCATGGTACGTCAGCAACACAGTTCTTATAATGACCTTCCTGACAGTTTATTTTTTGCATGTTACCTGAGCAAGCATACTAGATATATACTATCAAGTTTGAGATTCCCACTAGGCACATGTGACAATAAATTAATATTATAACAAAACACAAATAATGAGTAATGAAGCAAAACAGTATGTCATCCAATTAAAGCACACGCACAAACACACACAAAAAACAGATGTCACAGACATCTAGTACCAATGACCTGTCATAAACGTGAACAGAGACTTGAATTCAGCTCCTGTGCCATTTCTGTAGCAGGAATGGAGCCCATGTGTTCTTTCTGCTATTATGTTCAACAGATTTTTGAACACCCTGCTAGCACCCTGGCTAACTAATAATACTAGGCATAAAATCATTCTTAGAAATAAATCTTGGTCTAAATGGCGAACCACTACAAATCTAACTGACCGCCAAAATTTCAGGGAACTTAGAAACAACACCAAAAGATCTATCCTAACAGACAAAAAGAACTATTACCTCCAGCTACAGCATAACACTAATAAAGAACCTAAAAAATTCTGGGCCAGTATTAACAATCTTCTATCCCCAGGTCACTCCATTTCACCTAATCCCCAGGACTCTAACCCAGATAACCCTAAACAAACAGCAAATGATTTCAACTTGTTCTTCACAAATACTATCAAAACACTTGCTAGTCATTTATCTCCTGATACGTCAAACCTACTTCCACCTATATCAAATCCACCTCCTACCCTCCACTTACAACCTGTCTCTACCTCCTTCATCACATCACTGCTCTAAAAACTAAAACCAACCACTCCCTCTGCAGACAAATTGCCTGCAGAATTCCTGCAGGTAGGTGCCAAAGCCTTAAGCTATCCTATTTCCATCCTAATTAACAGATCTATAAAGGAAGGAATCTTCCCCTCTCTCTGGAAGATATCTCATATCATCCCACTACATAAAGGAGGCAGCTGTAATGAGTTTTCCAATTTTCAACCAATAGCTCTACTCTCACCACTTGCAAAAATTATGGAAAAATGTATTCACAAACAAATACTAAATCACCTTCTTAACAACAACCTACTCTCTAACTGTCAGCATGGTTTCAGACCCTCACACAGTACCACTACAGCTTTACTCTCCTTCACTGACTCCATTAACACTAACCGTAACAACAACTACTTATCATCCTCAGTCTTCATCAATCTATCCTTGATATGGTGAATCACAAACTTTTACTACATATTCTCAAATATTTTGCTCTTGACCAGCTAGCCTTATCCTGGTTTGAATCTTACCTAGAAAATCGTCAGCAGGCAGTACTTTGGAAAAACTCACTTTCAAATCTTCTACCTATCTCCATAGCGGCACCCCAAGGCTCAATCCTAGGCCCTTTACTATTTTCAATTTTTATCAATGACCTTCAAGCTGCTATTCCTCATGCTACCTGTATTCAATACGCAGATGATTCTACTATAATCTGTACTGCTAACTCTCTAACAGAACTCCAGTCACTTACTCAAAAAGCTTTTAATACTGTAGAACAATGGTTCTCTGACCGCTGTCTACTCCTTAACCCCAAGAAAACCAAACTGTTACTTTTTTCACCTACAAATTGACTACACCACACTTTACTCTTACATCCTCTGACAGAACACTCATTTCCTGACTTAACCACAAAACTATTAGGAATAACCATTGATAATAACCTCAACTTTGATTCTCACATCAACAACACCATAAAATTAGTAAATAAAAAAATCGGATCCCTTTACAGAATAAAACCTTTCCACAACAAGACCTATCATTGCTAGGTCTCACCTAATTTCTACTCTTCTCTATGCTTGTCCCATTTACACTAATCTTTCCAAAAACAACATGAAGAAACTTGAAACATCCTATCATAACATAGCTCGATTTGCTGTAGGATCTCCTTTTCGAACTCATCACTGCCAGAACCTAAAAGAACTAGGCTGGCTTGAACTTCCTAACCAACTTGTTCTTCAACAAATCTTAATAGCTCATAAGATTCTATATCAGCCAACCAATACACCAATACTCTCTAGCCTTATTTCCCCATACAATAACCTGAAAAAACTTGCCAACAAACTCCTGATTAATATTAGTAAATCTCACAATCATGCAGGTGACTGTTTATTCTCCAACTCTGTTGGAAAAACATGGAATAATCTACCCTCTCATATCACTTCTTTAACCTCTTTCCAAATTTTTAGAAATCAACTAAAGACTCATCTCAATAAACACTGGCTTTGCTCCTGCACTAATCCAGACTAATGCTCACTCTGCTCCTGCACTAATCCAGACTAATGCTCACTAAAAAAAAAAAATTTTAAATTCTAGTATCTTATTTTATCTTTTTAAATCATCTGTTTAAATTGCTTTGTTTCTCATGTAATATTTTCATGCCTTTTTGTGAACTTGTACAACATATGGAGCTTTTCTCCCCGGGCCTCTACTGAAAATGGACATATATCCAGTTGGACTAGCCCGGTCAACAAATGTAAAATAAATAAATAAATAAAATAAAATACTTAACTAACTTAATATAATTTTCTGAGCTACAGCTTTAATTTAGATGCTGTCATTTTAAACATGTAACTTGTATTCATGTTTAATACCCTGTAAAATTTTAAACATGTTGTGTCAAAACAGCCTGACAAAGTGGATTGCGTATGGCAATTAATAAACAGGGAGGTTGTTAAAACTGCAAGATGGTTCCATGGTAATCAAGTAACTCAGCAAGGACCTCTGAAGGTCATCTCAATAGAGTTCTTCACCTTTGACAAAATGTGATTTCCCAAACTGACTTTTATATTGCATAGAAAAATATATGCACACTTTTTTCAGATGTAATTTTAGATTAACTTTATACCATGTTACAGTCCTTTGCCTCTACCAAATAATCCCCCTAATTCTACTTATAAATCTGGAAGGCTTGATTGTCTGTACAGTATGTTCTCAAGCATGTAGCATTTCCCCAAATTTGATATACTTCTGATGTAACACCATAGAAATGGCGCAGCAATCCTCTTCAGATCACATCAGTGTGCCAAACTGGAAAACATGAAACTGTGCTCACAGTGACATAGCACATACTACACAAAGACGAACACCAGTGAAATCAGTGGGAAATGTAATAATGGAAGAACAACATTTGTGAATCACAGGCCACGGTCAGTTTTTTTATTTTTGAAAACCATGTGCAAAATAATATAAAAGTGTCTAAGGTATGGGCAATATATCAAAAATGACGATCGGCTAGTTGTTTTGAAAAACTTATAACGTGATGATGAAAACACCTGCACATTAGTTGAAATATCTATACCAAATAATTCCATAATTCATTTCTTTGATTTGTTTGTTTATTTATTCTTTAAGTTTACTCAATCATTAATGTAATATTTTACTGAGCTGGGTCTTCTTCTCCTGCACATTCCCAAGCCCAACTCTCAGATTAAGAGGAAAACTTTAATTGTTATCATCTTGTGAAGGAATTTACTTTTAATCAGACCACAGCCGGGATGAATGATGTACTTTTATGGAAATAAATAGATGTTTCCCCTGAATTGAAGAGGTGTCATGATATGGGACAAATGGATATACTGCATTCCTTTCCCATCCCTGTTATACTGCCAGCCACAGAGGATGTGTTGAATGCTGCTATAATCATCATTATACCCAGCAAACAGTTGCTAAAAAAGCAGATAAGCTGTATAAGGTATCTCAGGCTAATTATCAGTGTCAGTGGTGCAACAGGTAGCAAACTTGCCACTGACACAGAAGGCTGTCGGTTCTATTCCCACACCAGGTAGATTGATTACTGAAACTACAGTTAAGCATAAGAGGGTTGCGGTACTGTTGAGTCTGTTGTCCTGTAGATGAGACATTAAACCAAGGCCCCGCCTGCCTGAGTTTGTGGTAGATGTAAAATATCCCACAGTGCCTATCAAAAAGAGTAAAGGTCCTTCATTATATACACAAACTCTTACAACATATGTACATACTTACAAATGTTTAAAATGTACAAATAAATAGATATACAAATATATGAATTCATAATTTCCTTTACAATTTTACTAAGTTTTCATCCCTTTTAGACCTTCACTCCATTTCCTATAATGATCATCTGATTTTATGTAATACTGATGCTAATCTATTTACCATTAAGCATAATTTCATTTAATCTTTCATTCCATATAACACATATAATATAAAATAACTTTCTATCTATTCTTTGAACAGATTCTTTTCTTCTATTCATATAATATCCATATTTAATCGTATCAATGTTTATTTTAGCCACTTCTTTTATATCTTCAAAAAATCTTCTTTACATAGTTTTCCTCGTTCATTTTTTACTCTTACATTTCTAAAACACATGTTCTGTACTTTCTTCTTCCGGACATTGGAAATATATTCTAACACTTTTCTTTTTGTTTGGCATATTTCCTTTTACTGGCAACTTATCTGGTACCAGTCTCCACAGAAAATCATGACATTCTCCTCTCTGATTACACCATTTGTTTCTTATTTGTATAATTTTAATTTGTTTAATCTGTTAGTTTCCCATGGTTTTACATAGTAATGTTTTATCATTACATTCTTATACCATACTTTTCTATTTTTTCTATATCATCAATTTTATTTCCATGAAAATTTTATTGGTAACATTTTATTTCTTCACTTACACACTCATTTTCTCTTTTACTGTTTTTACCATACACCAAAATCTATACTTATATTTATACAATTTTACTACTAATCCTTCATATTTTTCATTTATCCATTTTAACACTTTGTACAAATTTAAAGAAGCAGCATATACCACTGGGGTAATCAACCCTAAACCTCCTTCGCCTTTATTTACATATAAAACTCCCTTTTTACTGGGTTTAATCTAGAACCCCAAATAAATGAAAAAAAATATCAGCAATAATTTGTTTTCAAATTCTGTTGGAAACATAAATACACTTGCAAAGTATGTTGCTTTCCCATCCGTAATGAATTTATGAAATAAGCTTTTTTTATGAATGATAATTCATATGGTCTTCGAAACAGATAGGTTTGTTTTATTTCTTCTATTGTTTTTTTCCCGTTGAATTCTACTGATATCTTTATACACAAAAATTATACCTAACACAGGAATTTCATTCATTATAAAATATAAACCTCCAATCTTTACTGCATCACTTAAGCCTTTACTTTTCTGTTTATTTAAAGGCATCCCTACCACCTCTAGACACTCATTTGTGCAAATGATTACTTCTTTTTTCCAGTTTTTTTTTAGCAATTAGTATGTCATCTGCATATTTTAACAGAACTGAAATTCTTAGTGTTATATATCCAGTCACCTTCATTTTGTGATTTACTTTACATACTATCACATTCTTAGCTAATGCAAAGGGCATACAAAACATTTGACATCCCTGTCTTACTCCACTGTTCATATGTACCTCTTGGTTTAACCAGCCATTTACAAGCCCATCCATCCATCTATCCACAACCCCTTTTTCCCATTTTTTGCACATGGGGTAGGGGTGTCACTTCAACAGTGACAATCATCTAAAGCTAAGGTTTACACTACTGGGTGGCTAGCCTTGCTGTGGTAGTTCATTCACACACTCACAAGCACACTCACACCTATGGCCAACTAAGAGTGTCCAATCCACCTACTGCATTTGAAATGTGAGAGGAAACTGGAGCACCCAGAGGAAACCCACATGAACACAGGAAGGAAATACAGACTCAGCATAGAAGGCACTCCAGCTGAGAACCAAACCAGGGAACCTCTTGCTTTACTTTATTATTACTATACTCTGACATACATAATTTCCTAACTTTCTCAATTATATTATATTCTTTCATTATTACCCATAAGATTTCATGTCCTGTTGTATCAAATGCCTTATTAAGGTCTTTTATATTGATTTTCACTTTTTCTTTTCTATTCATAATATCATCCACAGCTTCTGTAACTATCATTAATAATTTTTGACAACCCTTCCTCTTTATACTGTATATACTATCCTCTGAAATATTTTTCATTTTAGTTTCAAATCTCTTTTGTATTATTTTCATAAAGATTTTATAATCACTATTATTCAATACTATTGGTCTCCAGTTTGTTAATGGTCTTCTATCTTCCTTCCTCCATATGAATTTAAGTATTCCACTACATAATTCTTTACACATAAAACCTTCATTTAACCAGTCATTCAAAAACTTAAAAAACATCTTTTTTCCAATCCCTTAAACTGTATATATTTCATTCCCTATTCCATACGGTCCTGCAGCAAAATCTATATTTATTGTCCTAATACTTTATCTAGCTAAATTAAAGAAATCTCATTTTACAACTCTTTATTCTCTTTTTCTGCTAACCTTTTTACTTTCCATGCTTTTCCACTACCTTACTTTTTCTTTAAACTTTTCTTGTACATATTTTACTACACTATTCATAATCCTTTCTGATATTTTCTATTTCTCTTTTTACTTTTTATTTGTCTTATTACATTATCATCTTCCTTTAGTAGTCTGCTTAAGTAACTCAATACCTCTTCTCTTTTTCCTTCTAGAAATATTTTGCTTATATAACAGTTCTTATATTTTTCTCAATTTTTTTCATATAATTTTTTTCTTTGTCAAAGTACCTTCTGTTATTATGTTCTAAATCTTCCAATGCATCAGTATATATTCTTTTACATTTTTCTTTCTCTACCTTTCTCACATCATACTGCCAATGCAAAAACATATTTTGTATATGTTTCCTCAAAGATCATCCACCATTCACACCACATTTTATAACATTTTCTCATAGTAATATGATCTTAGTGCATTACTAATCAATTTCCTTTTTCATTTCATGCTTTTTCATTTATCATTTGTATTCCTTTGCCTATTTTTATATATTCCCCATTTTCGTTTATCTCTAGCCATTTTGCAAGATGGTCAAAAAAACCTGTTTCAACTACCTCCCCTTCTCCTATAACTAAACCTTCTGATACTATAAAATAATCTATTTCAGTTCTATACCTACCCCTTTTGTAAGTCCATGAATTTTTGCCCCAGAGTTTTAACTTGTATCTTATAACTTCTAACATTGTTCTTATATTATTTAATTTCTTTTTAGCCTTGTCTTTTAAATCATAGTTAAAGTTGCCTTTTATTAAAATGTTCATATTTATCACTACATAGTCTAAAATCTGATGAAACAAGCTTTCCCTCTCTTTACAATTAGTATAAGCATATAATGTTATATATACTTGTTCTTTCCATATTAAATCTACAATAGTTAATCTTCCCATTTTTGGTAAAGTTTCTTCTAATATCTTTACTGTATCTATACAGAATATCTCTATTCCAGAACATCTCTCATTTCAAAAATTCCAGATGATCTTTCCTCCACCTAGTTTCTGTGATTGCAATCTTTCCTCATTTATTAAAAATCTTGTGTCTTCTCATATGATTGCATCTACAGTACATGCATTACACCATTCTAAAATCATTATTATTCTTACTATATTCTTAATACTATTCACATTTGTAGAAAGTACTCTAAAATTTTCATTTTACCCTTTTCCTTAGATTCATGGTTTCATAAGTTCATAGCTAATTACTGGATGGGTTTTCTTAATAGGCCATTCTAAGCCTAGTCAAATTCCCTCCCAAAGGTGAGAATCAATTACTGTATCTTGTGCCTGCAAGTCAAGTACCATAACCATTATACCAACCTCAAAATCATTAGCTATATATTCTTTTTCATCCATTTCCTTTTTTTTTTATTTTGTATTTATCCCTTTAAATGACTTTTTTTTTTTTTTGGTCTTTTACTAATAGAATTCTTTTTTTTTTCTTTTACTACCTGCCAATTTATGTCTTCTGCATTGTTTATTTTAGAACTTTCTTCTTGTCCTCTTTATTATTTATTTCTCATCTAATTGTTTTCTATTTCAACTACTTGTAAATTTCTACTCTTTGTTTGTTTACTTCTCCTTCTTTTTTGTTTTCCATACTCTTATTTTCATTTTTGCAATCCATCTATAAATGTCCAATTTTGTTACTTTTATAAAATTTCAATTCACTATTTTTGCATCATGTCCCATTTCCCACAAATATAACATTTTCTATTGCCTCAGTTACTTATCAAATGTCCTTCTTTTCCACAAAAAAACATGATTTGGGTTGTCCCCAGTATTTTATGACACTCCTATTCCCTTCCACCTTTATCATGCTTGTTATATATATAATTTTTTTTCTCTTTCTATTTTTAACACAATATTACAATGTCAGCTACCAATCCATAAACCCCTTTTGTCATAAATTTTGCAATGTCCAGTATTTCTGTACATAAAGTTTTCAAATGTCCTTCAAAAGTCTTTCTTTCTACCTGCATTCAAAATTGTACATGAATTTTCTTGTTTCCCCATTAAAAGCTTTTGTCATATACAGATTTCAAGGGTTATAGTCTCTTTTTTCATATTCTTCAAGTCAAATTTCCATTGAAAAAGAGTCTCAAACATAATGTCACAAAATGTTGCTTTGTTAATAAGAATACATGATCTTACCCCATGTGCTTTTATACCCAAAGGAGCTATTAAATTGCCCCACACTTCATACTGGTCTTCTTTACTTTGAGTCCTTACCACATACTTCATTTTTCATTTTCTTCTACCTTCTTTTCTGCTACTCCCCTTCTGCCATCCTTTACTTTTCTGCATACGTTTTCATTTTCATCTCACCATTATTCTTCAGGATTGTCTCTGCATCATCCTTTTATATTTTCTCCATAATGTCCCCCGGGAAACAGCTTCTTCTTTATCTGTCTCACTCTGCATCACCATTTCTTTAAGTAAATCATCCCAGAACCCTTCCAAATGGAGGGTTAAAAGTGTACATCCATCATTTGCTGACGCATCTCCATCAAACAAAAGCATCATCTCAGAATCCTGCACACATTTTCTGGTCTCAATATTTGCTTTCTATTCTATTTCTCTCACCTCTCAATCATCTCCTTCTCTCTCCATCTTCCTCCCTGTTTTTCCAGGCCACCTCTGCAACTGGAACAGAAACAGGATGGCACTGGATATAGCAACCTCCTCTTAGGGGAATACCTTCTTATTCTCCAAACCAAACAAAAATTTTCTTCAGGTTCTTCAGTCATTACACACCCAGGGAGGAACAGAATCAGTGTGTTTAATTCAAAAGGGCAAAGGCATCTATTACATAATGTTTCAGATAGTGAAGAAAGATGCTTCTTGGAGACCCATACTAGATCTTTCATTTCTAAATCTTTATGTGAAAGTTCCAAAGTTCAAAGTGTTGACCTTACACAGCCTATTCCCTCTCATCCCTTTCATGAGTTACTTAGTAATTCTAGAGCTAAAATATGCTTGCCATCATATTCCCATATACATAGGTTTCAGGAAATTCCTAAGGTTCTCTGTTTTTGGGTCATGTTATCAGTTCTGTCTTTATCTTTGGTTTATCTACAACTCCAACAGTATTCACAAAATGCCTAGCCCTAGTCATAGCTTATTGCAGACTGAATGTTATTCTTATCTTTGCAGAGTATTTATCCAGATGTCAAGAGGCATAGACATGGGTTAGGTTCTTTAGACTAATATGAGCTTCCAGACAGATACTGCAAAACCCTCCGTGACTCCATCTCACAGGATTGTGTTTCTGTAATTTCTTATAGATTCTTTCTAAAAGGCTTTTTGAATACAAAACAAAGTGGATCTTAATCTGAAATTTTCCGGAACTTCTCCAACAATTCTCAGACTTCTGCAAGAGAATTCCTCAGAGTCCTGGGGGTTCATGGCATCTATGGTTTTCATGATTTTTAAAAAACAAACAAGCCCAACATTTGCATTCCCTACAGTATAAAAATTCCAGTTTGGGGATTGTTAAAAAGGGAGCTGCTTTGGTAGAAACAATAATTGCAAGTGAATCCAGGTCTCCCGTTCTCTCCTCGGATCTAGGACTGTTGAACGAAACTACAACATTCCGAATCCACTATCACCGAACACACTTTAACGAAAGTGCTTTCACTAAAGTGTGTTAAAAAAAAAACATTAAATCTACTTTTATGCAGGGGCAAGCCCCCCTGCCCCCCATATCCCCCTACTTTAATATTCTCACTCAGAGATCCCACTACAGTGGGGAAAAGGGAATTTTCCCTTATCTGCACCGTAGTATGACTGGCACAACAGGCATACTTACGCAAAAACGCTGCTTCAGTGAAAAGCATTTTCATGTAAGTATGCCCACCCATTAACGATTTGGTGAAAAGTGCATTCGTGCAAGAGTCATAGACCCCTCTCCTCTGACCCCAGTGCAATCTGTTCTCACAAATACATCACATTTTGCTTGGGGAGCATTTCCCAGAGAGGTAAAAGTGCAAGACCTATGGAATCCTTCAGACAGACCAAAGCACACCAGTGTAAAGCAGATGTTGGCTAAAATCCATGCCTTGAAATCTCTCTATCACCTTTGTTCCCCAGAACCTCCCCAAATGATTACAGACAATATCAAGGTCATGTGGTATATAAACAAGCAGGAAGTTACAAGGTTTTACCCCTATACAGCCTGGCAATAATAGCTTGTGAGGTAGCTCTTCAGGATTCCTTAATGCTCCAAGCATTTTACATGCTGTCAGAGCAAAACATAGTGGTAGACAAGCAGAGAAAGACTATGACAGACCCTCATGAATGGAAATTGGATAGGGGATCTTCAGGAATTGATCCATTTTAGGGGAGCATTCCATATAGATCTATTTGCCTCCTTTCAAATCAGACAGCTAAAGAATTTTAGTTCTGGGCTGCCTGCTTTCATTTTCATTCCCTTGGAAGAAGATGTTCTTTAATGTGTTTTCACCCTTTCCACTGACTTCCAGGGTAATTCTAAAACTCAAAACAATATCCGAAAAATAATTGAGGTGACCCCTTTTGGCCCAAGCAACATTCGTTCTCCCTTCTTTGGTCAAGGGTAATTGACACAGGCATTCTCATAGACTGGATCTAGTCACACAAGACAGGGGGAGTTTGATACACCTCAGCATCAATCAGCTTCAACTGACTGCCTGAATGGTTTGGTTTTAATGCATTTTATGCCTTATTTCATGAAGATGTGCATCACATACTAAAGGAGGTGACAAAGGCTGCTACTAGAAAATCCTGTGTTGCTAAGTGGAAGTGAGTTTCTAGCTGGTGCCTAGTCAATAACCAGGAACCCTTCAGGGATTTTTTTTTACCACTGGTGCTCAAATATTTATGTGACTAAGTTTCCTATGGCCTTTCTTACTCCTCTGTAAAGGTTCATCTTATGGCCATTTCGGCAAGTCTGCCCTTGGATCCTCCTCTTTCTTCTTTTGTTGTTGTCAAACAGTTTTTGAAAGGAGGTTTACCCCGAGATGTCCTTGAAAACAGGTTGTTCCTCCTTGGGATCTCAACTGTGTGCTGGACAGATTGGCTATATCACCTTTTGTATATGTCCATCAGTCATATTTAAGGTTCTCAACTTGTTAAACTTTAATCATCATTGCCTTGACATCTGCAAGAAGAGTGTCTGAGCTGTAAGCTCTCATGTTGGTTGAACACTATCTGATTTTGGGGATAGGGTATTTTTAAGAGTAAATCCCTCATTCACACCTAGAAAGGTTTCAGAGTGTACTTTGAATCAAGTAATCAATCGCCCAGTTTTCTACCCAGAACTTAAAAACAGGATAAACAGATTCTGCATACTCCAGACATGCATAGGCAGCTCAGGTACTACATTGACTGAACTAAGCCCTGATCAGCTATTTATTCCTTAACTCATTACATCAGAGTGATGCCTCCAGGTGCATCTGCAGTTAACTCCTACTGACGTCTCTAGGTGTCAAATATTGATTTACTTATTGATTGCATTTGATATTTGTTGACCAGGATAGTCCAAATGAGTCAAAAGACCCATTTTCAGTAGAGGCCCAGGACGCCACAATTTTAGAAAATTACAAGACTTTCAAGCAAACTACAATATATTAGTATACAGCGAGTACATTGCTAGTTTAGATGTAATAACACTTTACACAAAGGCATATAAACAAAATTAGTAGACATAAGTATACAGTGTATACATTTATCTTGATAACACTTTACACAAAATTACAAATTTGACAAGATTTTTACAAATTTTACAAGATTTTTAACATGATACAGTCACTGCCTCAGTGATAGAATATTTGCACAATGCCATTCTTTGTGTTTGAATTGGAAGAATACTTGTGCTGTTTAGATTAGGAACAACTTGCAGTCTAAAATACTCCTTAAAATAAGAATTATCCATCTGCAGTTTTTTTATTTTAAGCAAAACATGATCAAGTTCACTTAGTTTGTCATTAAGCCTAGTATTGTTTGCTCTCAAATTCTGTTGGTTAAACTGAGAGCCTTTTCTTAGCCAGTTTGGACTGGACTGACTGGACCATTTGGAGCAGATCTCTTTATCCCAGTTATCAACACACCCCATTCCCTGCACATTGACCCAGAATGTGGGTAAGAATGTTAATAGCACTGAATATGGCAAAACAAATCTGGCTACACATCTCACAACATGACCAAACTTAAGATTGGATGAGGTCAGTAGTAATAATGGTGTAAATGTATCAAATAAACATGAATTTAACCATAATAATATTCCTGTACTATCTGACTGGCTAAAAAATGGCTCTCAGTTTAACCAAAAGAATTTAAGAGCAAACAATACTGGGCTTAATGACAAACTAAGTGAACTTGATCGTGTTTTGCACAAAATAAAGAAACTGCAGAGGGATAATTCTTATTTTAAGGAGAGTGGGAAAGGCAATTTTTAAAGGATTCCCCATTCTTTTCCTTTTGCCATACATATACCCGTTTCCTTAATGATATATTTATTTTGTGGAAGGGACCATGGGATCAGGTTGACCCATTCTTGCACTATATTAATAACATGACCTCATTTTTGAAGTTCACACACACTATTCATGATACTGAAATTCCATACCTGGACATTTTACTGAAGAAAGACCAGATAAATTATAGGTTCTTAGCAGAAATTTATCGTAAAAAACATATTCCAATAGCTTTCTCCACTACAGTAGTAGTCACCCCTTCTCACAAAAATGGGCTGTGGTTAAAGGCCAATTTGACGGGGCAGCCCATATGGTGACCTTGTGGGAGTCATTTGAGAATGAATGTTTGAAACTGAAGGACATGTTTTCTAAGAGAGGGTACCCTAATAATCTAATAGATGAGCTGATGGGGGAAGTTACGAATAAGAGGTGCAATGGGTACTTTCTACTGATCTTAAATCCTACTTCTAATCAGAATATAACCAGATCTACTGTTACAGATACCACCATTGCCAGTTCTGTACAGTGTTCAACAGCTATAAGTGGATTGTATTTGAATACACTGACACATGTCACAACAGAACATCCATTCCAGTTTCACCACTATATTTTCAAACAATGCATTTTATATTAAGAACATTATCGAAAAAAACTGGATATGGTTATTAAGTGGTGACAGGGATGGATCTTAGGGAGCTTGTGGGGGAAAGACCCACATGTTTATTTAGAAGAGGCTCTAATTTAAAAAATATCTTTGAGCAGCAGCACCGTCTGTTTACTGGAGATTACATGTATAAATGTGGTAAGTGTAAATTTTGCCCCTATATCTTTGAAGGAAACATTTACAATCAATAATATGAAGGTGAAGATATCCCTTAAATGCTGTTGTAACAGTGAGAAATTAGTTTATTGTGCTTTAAGTTCTGTTTATGTTTTTATGTGGGGAAGACGGAATGTAAACTCAAAAACAGGATTGGGGAACATCTGAGAAATATTAATGATTGTTGTGAAGTGAATGCACTAGCAAAGCATGTCACGTTAAATCCAGGACACATGTTTAAATTTATTGTTTTAGAAGTTGTATCTGTATCAGAAAGAGGTGGTGCATGGCCCTATTTTTTAGAAAAATTGGAAGTAATATGGCAAATGCGTCTGAATTCCATACACTGGCCAGGTTTAAATGAAAGTCTCCCTCTCTCTAGACTTTTAAAACTGAAAGCTCTTAAAAGATAGTTTTTGTAGTAATTATGTTTGTATTTTTAAAATTATCTAATTTCTTTCATATTTTATATTGCCTTTTATATTGCTTTTGTGCCTTTTGTGTATAATTAAGTGTTTTTATTTCTACATTCTTAATTTCTTGATACTAATATAGTGTTTATATGCATATTCATATATTTAAATCGGGGGGGGGTTATACATTTGGGCTCCAAGACAGGATATGATGTCATCTTTTACTTATATAAATTTGGTGTAGGATGAATCTATACTTTTCCTAATGAAGTTCTTGTTAAATTAACCATTTGGGATGAAAGCACTTATTCCTCTAAATAAACTGTGTGGATTTACTACTTCCTACCTGTGTTTGCTTCACTTTGGATTTCTTTAGGTGTAGCATTTCAAGTAGGGCTGTGCCGGACATGGCTTTGTAAGTCAAGCAGAGATCACCTCTGAGTAGACAATAAGGGCCTGAGAACAGCTGAAGTTTCTTGAGTCTGTCCATGTAGGACATGTTGGGATCCTTTTTGTGAGGTACTTTTGTGGCTTCTCCAGCTGTTGTAGGTGTCTGGTCAGGTACATGCCAAATGGGGTGTTATATTCGATGACTAGTCTAATGAGGGATGAGTAGAGAGGGATGATGACCTCTTTCTTTCTGGATGCAAACCCTTTGGTTATAAGATGTGCCACAAAGAAGGACCTTCTGACCACAGTGGCAACATGGTGGTCGAAGGTGAGGTGGCTGTCGGCCTGGGTGCCCAGATCTCTTCAGTGTTTAATGTGCTCTCATCAACATGGTAATTCATGGGAGCTGAGTTTTTTTCCAAAGGGAATGATAATGCATTTTTTGGTGTTAAGCTTAAGGCCATGGTTCTGACACCAATTATTGGTCTCAGAGAGGCCAATAATTGGTGTCAGAATCAATTATTGGTCTCAGAGAGGCCCTTTTGTAAGATGTCTGCATCACTTGGGGAGTTAATAATGACTCCTAGCTTGCAGTCATCAGCAGACTTGGTCAGCCAGAGTCCCTCTATGTTGGTCTGGACTTCTGAGAAGTAGATGCCAAACAGGAGAGGGCTCAGGACCATGCCCTGCGGGACTCCACTTGTGACTGGTCAATAGTCTGACTTGGAATCTGCAACTTTCCCTCTGTGGAGCCTGTCTGTGAGCCAATTTGCAACCTACCTAGTGATATAAGGATTGATGCCTAGTTTGGTGAGTTTATCAGTGATACCCGAGGGGGGAATGGTATCACAGGCCCTGGCTAGGTTGAGATAGGCTGTATGCACTGCCTTACCCTCATCCACAGCCTTGGTGACTGCCTCAAAGAAGTCAACCAGGTTCAGCAGGTAGGATCTCCCCTTGATGAAGCCAAACTGTGTGGGGTCAAGAGTTTGGTGATTACCTATATCTTTGTTGAGCAGATCCATGATGATGCGCTTCACAGCTTTGCATTCTAGACTCATCAGGCTAATGGAGCGGTAGTTCCCAGGGTCGGTCCCCCTTTCTGGAGAAGGATGACTGTAACAGTGCATCATTCATTAAGGACAAAGCCTGAGGTAAGGCTGTGATTGAACAGGGCACACAGGTGTGGTGCCAGTTCATTTTGTAGTTCATGTAGGATGCAGCCAGGGATATTATCGAGTCCCATGGATGCTGTATTCTTGGCTTTGGACAATGCAGCTTTTACCTGTGCCACAGAAATGGTGGGTACTAGGCTTTCTTCTGGTATTGTGATAGGGCCTTTTGGGGGGAGGGGTAAAGTTGGCACTGAATCTGTCGGCCAGTATGTTGACTATTTCTGTTGGCTATGTATAGGCAGTACCATTGTACAATAACTCTGAGCAAATTTGGCTATTGCCTTGGAGACTCTTGATATAGCTGTAGAAGGCGTTGTGGTTGTTTTTGGTGTCACTTGCAATTCTGCCTTCATAACTGGCACTAGAGGAATTGATAAGGGATCTGAAATTTTTGTTGAGTCTGGTAAGGGAGTTTTCCCAGTCTTGTGACTTCATTTTTTTCTGCAACAGTTTCTTCCTTCTGTTGTCGAGTTTATTGATGGCTGGGGACCACAAGATTGGCTTCCTTTTTTGGAGGAAAGTGTCTTGGTTCTATTTGGTATGGCAAGATCAATGCATTTGTGTATGTGCTCGTACAGTGGATTGGTGTATGATTCAGCAGTCATGCAGCTATTTGCCATTGACATGGGTGCTGTAAAGTTAGCCACCTCTGTTTTTAGGAGCCCAAAGTCAACTTTGGAGAAGTTTTTCACGGTGATCACCTTAGCGGGGAGGGGGGTGTGGGCGAGATGAAGATTTCCATGGTGATCAGTTTGTGGTTGGATTTAACCAGGGAGGAGTTGACTATAGGTGTGGACCAACAGTTTCCCATGTTGGTGATAACCAGGTCAAGGATGTTGCTTCCTCTAGTGGGGGTCAGAATGAGCTGGTCCAGGGCACTGGAATTGATAAATTCCAGGAAGTGTTGGGCCTGTACATTGGTATTAGAATAGTTTTCCCAGTTAATGGAAGAGTAGTTGAAGTCACCCAGTATGAGAGTATTGGGCTGGACCTTGATAGATTCCAGGGTGCTTAGGAAGTTGGAGTGAGAGTCAAGGGAATTGGTTGAGGTTCTATAGCAGGCTATGACTTGTCTTACCCAGTGTTAATTCTACCTGAAGTAATGTACCTCGGATGCATTATGCTGGGCTACCAGTCTGGAGGTGTGTGTATCCTTTATGAATATGGAGACACCACTGCCTTTGGAGCTTCTGGCAGTATTCAGGTGCTTAAAGGTATGGAATGAGTCATAGCCTGGGAGTGCAGGGGTGCTTTTTGGCTCTTTGAACCAGGTCTCTGTTACAGCACAGATGTCAAAATTCTCCATTTTGAAGAGAGCTTCGAACAAATGCTTCTTGAGATTTAGACTCCTAGCATTGAGCAGCATGACCCTCAGATTGCATTTGCTTGTAGCAGTTATGGTGGAATTTTGGTCTTTGGAACATTGCCTAAAAAAGGCACTATAGCAGTGGCAAGAGCCTTAGCCAGTAGCCGGAATCTCAGGGGTGACAGATGCAGGCTGTCTCTGGCAAAACATCAAGATCTGTCGATCATGTCACCCCAGGCATACAGATACTGGATCCCCTCAGAATGACACCAGAAGCTTAGCCAGTTGTTGAAGTCAATCATTTTCTGCTCGTACTGTTGTATCATTCTGGGTGATGGTAGAATACTGCTCAGAGCTAGGTTCATACCTGCCTGGGCCACATAATCCGAGAGTTCCATCACCTCTCTTTTCATGTAGTCCAGGGAGGCACATCTCAGGTCATTTACACCCACATGGACAATGACTGAGTCATATTTGTACTTGTTGTGAAGTGACCTGAGTGCATGTGTTATGTGGCTGATCCTAGCACCAGATAGACAACTAACTGTCACCTTCTCCTTGCTCAGCCTAGTGAGTGGGACATCTGTGTGCCTCACAATTGAGTATCCTATGATTAGTACATTGGGCAAAGTGTTTTGCCTTAAGGTCTTAGGTTGAGGGGCACACTGTGGTGGTGAGCCATGTGTTCTGAGGCTGGTGTTGTGCTGTGGTGGTCAAGTGTGTTTCTGTCTCGGGGGTCTCTGTTGTTTGGGTAAATTTTTATTGAGACCCTCTGCAAAGGTGTGTATATGGTTTGTGTTTCTATGTGTGAGTTGTGATGGTTGGTGATTTGGAGGGTTGTGTGTTCCATGTAGTGAGTTGCAAGTGTTGACCTTCTCCTCTTGACCAGTTAGTCCGGTCCTGGCTGGAGAGTGCACGGCTTCCAATTTAGTGATAAAAGTGCATCTCTCACATTTATGAGTGTTGGGAGGTAAGAGGAGAGGGTTGTCTGTGTACATGAAATAGTTGCTACACTGTCTCAGAATGCCCAAGTGCACTAGGCTAGCAGGAGAAAGCACAGGAAATTGGCCTACAGTCATACCTAGGGGGGATAGCCATAACTAATAAGTACTGGTGCTGTTACTGCGTAGGAACAGCTAGTGCTGATAGCACCTAAGTGTGCTACAACAAATGCTACTAAAGCCTGGTAAAGTGCTAGTCGATTCAGCTAATTGAAGTGCAAGAAGTAAAGAACAAGCACTTTCTAAGGGAAAAATTGAAGAGTAGACTTTCTGGCACCAGTAATAGTTTACCTCAGCTGAGCACCGCTGTGTAGTGTGCAAACCCATGCAAACATGGGCTTTTAAACCAGAAAGTTGAAAGGGATGGAAAAACTGTCCAAACCCCCAATAAACTACAATTTCTGGGCCAGAAACCACTCCTCTTGTGGTAGATAGGCTACATAGTGATTACCACTCCCACTGATAAGTTAGAAGGCTTCCCTCCAACACAGAAAGATTTGGGTGACTCGGAAACTTATAAAACAGTCCTGGATACAGTAAATCTGTATCTGGACTATACTAGTTACAGGAAAGGTGGGAAACAAGCTTAGAACTTTTTTGTTGGTTTTTTGCAGAAAAGCAGCAAAAACAGTAATAAAACACTTTAAATGCAGTGCAAGCTAGCACACGAGTGTCTAGCAATATTAAAGCATAATTTACAGTTTAAATAAATGCAGTTAAATTTAAAAAATGGCTTAAAACAAGTGCAGAAAGCAGTACATTCAGAAAAAATCAAAATGGAGGCACTTAAAAGTCTCTCTTTCTCCTTCCTGTTGCTCTTGTAGCCTGTAGGATGCCAAATCTGAATCCACGGAGCGTAAACAAGTGCAAATCCATGCAAACATGGGCTTTTAAACCAGAAAGTTGAAAGGGATGGAAAAACTGCCCAAACGGCCAATAAACTACAATTTCTGGGCCAGAAACCACTCCTAAAAGCTGGTTAATAGCTTCCTGTGTATAAAAATTATGATCCCAAATTACCACTTCTCCCTCTTGTCCACGTATCTATGCAAACACCCACATTATAATTGTCCCTTAAAAACCTTAATGCACCATATTGTTCAACAGTAAAATTTCTTTTAGGACCCATTCTATAAGAAAAATTGAAATGTAAATCTCTTAACATTTGCTGCTGGAAAACAGAACCATGTTTATTCATAGCTGGGGAAAAAGAAAAAGGTCTGAATGTGAACTATGATTCACCTTGTGCATCATTATCCAAATACAACAACAAATTCAATTTTCTACAAAAGATCAAAACATCATTAACAAATTATTTTTCAGTCGTTGAATATGTTGGAACAAACCCCAGTCCCTTATTAAGCACTTCTGATTCAAATGCTGACAATGAAATAGATAAAACATTAACAATAGATATAAAGTTTATTTCGGCAACATTAGCCGAATCAGTGCATCCAATGTACTGCCATCTTTTTGAATATTTATGTCCAGCTATTCTGGTACCTGTTAAGGGTTTTTCTTTTTAGCCCTTGATGACTCACAAACCACTGTTACAATTAATCAAGGTTGTAGCTAGGCATACTGACTGTACTCAAGTGAGTAAATTTTTTTCTGAGAATCACAAAAAAGCTTTATAGTTCAAACACAAAATATTTATTAATGTCTGATCTACTGTTTTGTGTATATCGTTCTGCAAAATATGCTTTGCAGAGGAGAAGAATGCATGTCTAAAATTGCCTTTCTATCATTACAAGTGGCAACACTTTAAAGTGTCCCCCTCCAAACTGCATAGGGGTAATATTTTGAGAGTTCTGTGTATTTTTTTCTAAATGATAGGTGAGTGGTGGGGGTTAGACCATAAGGTCTGAGTACAAAATATACCTTTTTGGCTACTCCCCTGCTATTACTTGGTTATTTCAGGATGTTAGGCTCTTCTCACTTTGCATGTGTAAGAAAGTCCCGAGCTAAGCTTCACTTTGACTTCTTATTGTCCTCCTGGAGATTAGTCAATCAGCAGTCAGAGTAAAGGAATATGTGCTGGGTGGGGGACTTTTTGAAGGTGATCAGTTATTTCCTAGAGAGAAAACAGCCAATACAGCCCAAGGGCTACTGAAGCAGTGAGGAATCTGAACATCTACTGTTATGCATAAGTGCAACTTACACAACAGTAATTTAACACTTTGTGGTGCTCTCATTGTTTGGTGCAACCTTGGCTGAGCATACAACTGGTCATTCTTTGATCAGTACTGTACCCTGGTAAACAAATGTAAAATAAAATAAATAAATAAAATAAGTTAACATAGTGGTGATTTGTGTGAGAGACAATTAGAGAGATAGACAGATAGATAGATAGATAGATAGATAGATAGATAGATAGATAGATAGATAGATGGATGGATAGATGGACAGATATTGCATAGTTCACTATTGTCACTGAATTGCTTATCATAAACTTTGAAACATACAGGGATATTGCAGTCGCAGCAGAGTATAGGATGGAATGGTTTCCTGTAGTTCATACTTGGGTTACTGAAACTGACTGACTGCCAAACTTCCGATTATTGTCATGGACTTCCACTGTCACTCTGCAGAGATTCACACAATATGGGGAACCTGTGAATGATGTCTGTATGAAGTCACTTACCCACTGTGTACCACCACGGAGGCAATGCCTCATAAATCAAATTTACACTAACTCTCTTCCTTCAAGCTCAAGAAAATATTATGAAATGTTTAAAAAAATGAAAAGTGGCCAATGCTATTGGTAATCCACAGAAAATCTTCAAAACAAAGCAGGTTTAGGGATTTACAATTATGTCAACAATTTTATAACCCTCAACATTTTGCAGAAAGTGTTTGCTTAATAATAGAAGCCTGAAGCACCTCATTAAAATGTGGTTTATTAATACATACTAAATTTTTTATAAATGTCTGCTTCCTTCAAAGTTTCCAGCCAGCTGCTAACCTGTTCGGTTCCATACAGCCTGCAAGACTTGGCACAGGTCACTTTAAAAGTGCACATTTGTCCTTATTATTGGCTTGCCCTGTTTTAAGTGAGATCTGTCATGCACAAATGAAAAGAAGTGAAATAATTTAACTCCTCATACTTCCCATATCCTGACTGAACAATGCACAATCCATCCTCATTATTGGCTTACCCAGAGTAACTATGTCTCTGCTATAACTGAAACCTGTCATGCACAACTGAAAGGAAGTAAGATCATTTTACTCCAGACACCTCCCATACTCTGTCTAACCAGTATACAGTCATCATTGTTATCGGTTCACCCACAGTAGATATCTCCCTTCTATGAGTGAGACATACCGAGCACAACTCAAAGGAAGTGAAATAATTTAACTCTTCCCATATCCTGGCTGACCAGGTACTTCAACAGAGGCAGCGCATGTGTATATTGCACGTCAGAAGAAATATTTCTGTGGGAAAGTATATTTCTGGCTTAACTGCCCTACAACAATAATCGTACAACATTTTTTAAATACCTTTATTGAATTATCAGTTGTCATATAGGCAAACTTCATTTACATAAAAGTAATCAAACCATGTTAACAAGTTCACATTTACAAACATCAGATATATTGTTTTATATCATATAATCTAAGCAACATTACATAAATTATTCAATTCCTGCCTTCTTTTAAAATTCATTCCTCCTCAAAATATTTTCTGCATATATTGTTCCCTCAATTTTCATTGTTTCCTATGTAATTTACTCCTACCTTTTCTAAAGATCCTCCATCCTGTTTTTTTATCTCTTTTACAATATTCACTACTTCAAGTATAGTCGGTTTAGATTTTTGACTTCTACTTTCTAGTAATTGATTTTTTTGGCAACCTCCAGACTTAAATTTAACAAGGCCTTACTATGTCTAGACAATTCACATTATGCATCCCAACTAAAAAAAATTATTTCCTTAGTTACATGCATTTGTTTGCCCTGTATTCCTGACAGAGTACTCTGTAGGGGAATTTTTAAAGTCTGCCAACTCATTACACTCTCAAAACATATGTTCATAGTTACCTGTTTCATCCCCATCACACCTCCAGCATTTGCCATCTACTTGAGGAAAAATTCTTTGTCTGGGGTATAAAAGTATCTATGCAAACACCTCCAGGCAAAAATCCTAAATATTCTAGATTTTGCTGCACATTTGTGAATCATACATATGTCCTCCCATTGTTGTCTCTCTTCTCAGTATTTTCTGAACTCTTCATACTGATTCCTATACTTATTGTGCGATATTTTTATGCTCTACTAATTATACTTTTTTAACAGTGGTATCTGTTCTAGATTCATTTAAAAACTCAACCAGTGCAGATCTTTCATTAGGATCCCCCTATCCCTTTCTCTTTGTATAAACTGACATCAGTCCTTGACAGGGAAGGCAATCACTAGCCTGCAACCCAAATGTCCTCTTGGTCTCTTTCCATTCTGTAAAAAGAAAAACACAGGAACTGCTACCAAACAACTCAAACCAGAAAATACAGTTCCAAAGGAATGCTCGAGTGTAGCAATACAGAGTACCTGAAATTAGCTATAAGTAAGCTTACTTTTAGCTAATTTTAGCTACACTATATTGCTACACTCGAGCGTTCCTTTGGAACTGTATTCTCTTTCCATTCTATTACCTTTCTCTAACTATTTGTTCCCAATACCTTCGTTCTTTGCCAGCCTTCTCCAGTAAATTCCAACCCCCCTTGTCTATCCTCTGTGCCCTAACTAAAGTCATCCCTATGGTCAGAATCTCTTCTCTCCATTCCTGTGTTGGCTTAGTTCTTAGTATACTTTCTGTTACTTTATGAATATAATATTCTGCATGAACTGTTGCTATTTTCTTTAAGGATCTGCGTCCAAAATCCCACTCTTTCCTTATTTCTTAAAATACCCCTCTGCCTCATCATCATCTGCTTCCACTTTGAACTGAACCTTTCTGCATGTGTTATGTATAACAGCCTTAACTGTGTATTTCTAAAACAGCCTTTCAAATCAGGTAAACCTAAATCTCCTTGTGCTAATGAGAGGATGATCTTATCCCACTCGATCCTTGCCCTCTTCCCCTCCCAGATAAAACTGTTTAACTCTTTATTAATTGGTATCCACAAGTTTTTGTCTGGTTGATAAAAGTATGCCTAGCATGTGTATAAAACTAAAGGGACTTAATAACATTTTTATTGCATGTATCTTACTATCTGTATTCATAGACAAGAGCCTCTAGTTTCGCAGTTTTTGTATCTTTTGTTTAGTCTCTTCTCACTTGTCCTTCGCTACCATAACAGAATCCTTTGTAATCCATACTCCTAAATACTTCATTTTATCATGTCCCCATTAATATGGGTATTACTGAACCAATTCATGTGAAGATACATAGTTTATAGCTGTAGCATTTGTTTTATCGTCATTAATTTTATATCCCCCCAAAAAACAGAACAAGAAGATGTCCTTTTCTGGTTCTAGCCGGTACAAAATAATATCATCTGCAAATAAAGCCAATTTTTCTTACACCATACCAATTATACACTTGAATTTCTGAGTACCTTATTTTCTTTGCCAATGGTACTAAATATAATGCAAATAACAAAGGGGAAAGAGGACATCCCTGTCTGGCTCCTCTGTTCAGACACAACTTATCAGACAGGAACTGATTTTTGCCTCTGATCTCTCAAATATCCTTCTAATTAATCTTATTATTGTATTAGGAAATGTAAATGCTTCCACAGCCCTACTCATAAAATACCAGCTTACTCTGTCAAATGCTTTCTGTGCATCAAGACTCATCAATAACAGCAGTATTTTCTTACATTCAGCTTCCCTCTGAACCAAAAGGCTTGCTCTCAGAATATACTCTATTATCACTTCTCCCTCCCTTCTGTCCTCCCCAGCTATCAGCAAACAGCCCTCACTACCTCCCCACCTACCTCCCTTCCCCCTCTAACTTCACTTCACCGTTCCCCTGTACTTACTTCTCACAATAGTTAACCCAAACTTGCATATTACCAAAATGTTGCTCTATACCCTACTACCCACCCTCATTGTAACCTATATCCTAACTATGTATGAAACCCAACAACTTACCAGGTATCACTGCCCTGCAGGACACACTATGTCCCCAAATGAAACACCAGCCCTTTTCAGTTATATATTAAACCAGGACACTAAAATAAGACATAACCTATCTTCATTTATTATTCAACAGAGCAATAACCCACGCCACATCAGTACTAAAGCCAAACTTTATGACAAACCTTTAAACAAACTGATGCAAACCATTAAAGAGTATAGACTAAGCTTTATAATCTGTGGAGATATTCACCCCAATCCATGCCCTATTACCCCTAACTTACCATCTAACAGAGATAGCTATAACAAGAACATAATCAGTAGACCCACCAACTCCCTCTTGATTTGCCATCTTTTATTTTATTTTATTTTACATTTGTTGACCGGGCTAGTCTAGCTGGATACATATCCTTTTTCAGTAGAAGCCCGAGGAGAAAAGCTCCAAACAAAAAGAAAAGAAACACAACACATTTAAAAGTGAATAGTAAATAGCATAACATAGAGACAAAATAGTTAGAGAAAACAGTGTGCTTACATATTGGTTAAATAACAATCACATAATTGTATAGATAATCTTGAAGATAGTTTACGTTGTGGGGTTGAGAGGTTAAGTTAGTAAAATCTGGGATAGGGAAGAGTCAAAGGTGGATTAAGACAATTGAGGTTAGTCTGGTTTAGGACATGGGCATGACCAGTGGGACTTGAAGAATTCTTTGAGGTGATTTTTGAATTGATTAATCGAGGTCATGAGTCTTAGGTTATTTGGTAGGGAATTCCAGAGCTTTCCGATGGAGTTGGCATAGAGGGCTTCACCTCCTGAGTTATTAGATTTAATGGTTAGTACCTGGACACTATTTGCCGACCGGAGGGATTTTAGGTTGGAGTAAGGGGTCAGTATTTTACTCAGTGAGGGGGTTCTATCCGATTGGTAGATTATTTTAAAAGCTTCAATGAGTTGGTTGAGCTTGAGAAGGTTGGGCAGTTCTAACCAACCGAGTGCCATTAGGTTGAGGCAATGGTGAGTACGATATGGGGTTCCTGTTACAAATCTGGCTATGTGATTGTAGGCAACAGATAGTTTGTTGAGCTCACGCTTATTGAGGAACGAAAGTACTGGGGAGGCGTAAAGGAGGGTGGAGAGGAGATGAGTGCGAGCAATGGTTAGTTTGGTAAAAGGGGTTAAGTAGTTCTTTATTCTATACATAGAGCCGAGTTTTATTTACGGACTTAATGGTTAGGTTAATGTGAATATCAAATTTAAGCTTGTGATCAATGGTCACACCTAGTAGTTTGGTATGAGAGAGGCTCTATGATGGTACCATTTGTGGATACCACATGGAACGTGTTGTCTGCATTTGGCGGCTCTTTTCCAAGGGGAGTATTTGCAGATGGGGGAAATAGTAATAATTTGGTTTTAGTTGGATTAAGTATTAGTTTCAGTTCAGAGAACCATTTTTCAACTATAGTAAAACAGTTTTGGGTTATTGCTTGAAGTTTCAAGAGGGAGGCATCAGAACAGATTAAGGTAGAGTCATCTGCATATTGGATGCAGGTATTTTTGGGGATGACTGAGTGAAGATCATTTATGAAGACGGAGAAAAGAAGAGGACCAAGTATAGAGCCCTGAGGAACGCCAATGGTGTTTGGAAGTAGGTCAGATAGCCTGTTTTGCCATTGGACAGCTTGCTTCCTGCCAGAGAGGTAGGCATTAAACCAACTTATGGCTGGGTAGTCGAGATGTAAGGTTTCCAGGGTGTGAAGTAGATGCTGGTGATTAACCATGTCGAAGGCCTTCGATAGGTCAAGAAAGAGAGCAGAGGATGTTAATTTATTATTACGGTTGTTATTGATTGAGTCGACAAAGGAGAGGAGGGCAGTGGTAGTACTATGATGGGGGCGAAATCCATGTTGGGTATGGGACAAAAGATTGTTAAGGGTAAGGTAGTGAAGGAGTTGTTTGTGAACACATTCCATGACCTTAGCTATTGGTGACAATATTGCTATAGGTCGGTAGTTGGAAGTTTCGTGGAGGTTCCTCCTTTGTGAAGAGGGATGATATATGAGATTTTCCAAATAGAGGGAATGGTAGTTTCAGTTATAGTTCTGTTAATCAAGAGTGATACGGGATAGGCAATGGCATCTGACGCTATTTGTAAGTATTCAGCTGGGAGCTGGTCGGCCGCTAGTGTGGTTGGTTTAAGTTTTTTTAAGAGGGTGCATATAGGAGGTAGGTACAGGTTGTAAGTTAAAGGATGGGTGAGATGGGTCTTTAGTATGAGTTACCGGTGAGGAGGTAGTGGTAAGCTGACTGGCTAGGGACTGTATGGTCTCGATAAAAAAAGAGTTAAAAGCATTGGCTATTTTTTCTGGTTCTTTCCCAATGAGTTTCTCTGGAGTGGGGGTAGTGGATTTACCCGGATGGAGGAGGTTGTTAAATCCCGCCCAGAATTTCTTTGGGTTATTCTGGTGTTTATCCTGGAGATGACAGAAGTACTGTTTTTTATCTTGAGTAGTGGCTGTTTTAGTAGTGTTTCTGAGCTGTTGAAACTTGATGCGATCTAGTGGAGTTTTGGTAGCTCTCCATTTATCCCAGGCTTGGTTACGAAGTTTAATTTTAGATTTAGTTTCACTAGTGAGCCAAGGTGCTATCCGGCTCCTTGGTTCTGATTATTCTGTTTGGAGCATGAGAGTCAAGTATCTTCAGGAATGTGTCATTAAAGTATGCCACACTCTCTTCTAGGGGTAGAGTTTTAAGGATGGACCAATTACAGGATTTGAGTTCTGCAAGGAATAGTTTTGGGACAAATTTCTTCTTGTTCCTGACAATTCTATAAAAGGGAGGGTTAGTAGGTGGGCACTTATGTTTTAGTATATAAGTTATAAGGTGGTCACTGAGGTCATTGGGAATGGTCCCTGTGGTGTAGTTGTGTGTGTCTTTGTTGGTAAGTATCCAGTCAATGATGCTCTCGTTTTGCTGAGCGTAACCAATTCTGGTTGGAGATGAAATATTTTGGGAGAAACCATATAAGTTGATGGAGTGGGGGTTTATGAGTGAGGAACAGTGGGACCAGTTGATGTTGAAATCGCCTAGTACTATGGTTTCTTGAGGGTAATTGCAGGCTAACCAGCTAAGCATCTGCTCAAGGTTTTCTGAATTATTCCCAGGTGGAATGTAAATTACAATGAGATTAATGCATTTTTGGGTGTTTAGGCAAATCTTTAGGGCAATAAGTTCTATGTTAGAGACTTTGGAGGTTGGAGTGGATTAATAATGATATTCAGTGTATGTCTGAACATTACGGCTATTCCCCCACCCCTTTTGTTGATCCGATCAGCCCTAAGGAGATTATATCCAGGAGGAAGAATTTCTTCATCCATGGTGGCTGGTTTGAGCCATGTTTCTGTTAGGCACATAATGTCGGGGGACTGGGTAGCTAGCAGAGCGTGTAAATTATGAACCTTATTGTTTATACTTCTTAGATTAAGATGGAATATGAGGAGGGAGTTGTTAGATGTCCGGGTGGAATTAAAGGAGTTAGAGTCTGGGGCCGTGATAGGGCCTGGGTTGGGGTGGATGTCCCCATCTATGGTGATACATTTTTTCAGGTGGACTAAGAACCTTTGGAGTTTGAATAACAACTTAAGATTAGATTTACTGGTGGATACTTTGGGGTGGCGGAGGGTGAGATACAGTATATTGGAGCTAAGTGTATTAGTAGGGTGGAGTGAAGGTGTGATAGGGTTGTAGGGGAGGTTTGAATTTGTGGTAGTGTAACTCTTAGGGAAGGGAATTCCCGAGAGTGCTTGGTTTTCATATCTGGTTGAGTAATACGGAATTAGGAGGAGTAAAACTATAGGAAGGATAATAGAATATGTGGTTTTGTCCATGGTATAGCAAGAGGAAGGCCAGTGTGTATAAAGAAGCAGAAGAGTTTACTTGGTAGTTAGGGAGGGCCGAGAGTGTGGGAGGAGAAGTGGCAGATTGAGGGGCGGTCGTGATTGGTAGAGAGTGAGGGGGATGGGCTAACAACCTAATAAATGTAGAGGTAGTGGGGGCGGGTGGGATATGGGGGCAGGGTGGGGCGCGGAGCAAGCCCAAGCGGAGCGGGGAATACACCACCAGGAGTCTGCAGGGTCCCAAAGGTAACTATGTGTAGGTTCTGCAGTCTGTTACTACAGTAAAATATTTTTCAAAGGAACAGGTTTTAGTTGTTTGGCAATGTAGTTACTGTTGCCAGTTATGATATAGGTACTGACTAGTTCCTGCCCGCAGAACACTTTCCTGGTGAGCACTTTAATGGTACAAATAATTGTTTTACCCTTAAAACTGTTTAAATGAATACAACTTTTCTTAAGGTTTAGGCAGGTCTGTGCATTCGCTCTGGGTTGGAGTCCGTAGATAAATCCTGGGAGCCATCTTAATATAAGAAGTATAAACAAAAAAATACAGGAACTTCATGCCCTCTTAGCTGTCTATTCCCCTGAGATATTATGTCTATCTGAAACCTGGCTAAAACCATCTACCACCGATAATGAAATCCTTCCACCTGGCTACAATCTACACAGACTAGATTGGGCTAAGAGGAAAGGGGGGGGGGGAGAAGCTGTCCTCTATAAATCCGAACTGAATGTAACTACTGAAATTATTCAGCCACCTCAGATCAATAACTCCAAAATATTAGCTACCAAATTTCAACTGAACAAAAGTAAAAGCATTATTATTATCTGTATTTACATTCCCCCAGGAAACAATGTAGCTAAACCAATATAGCTACACATAAGGACACCCTTCACTGGCTATCCTCTCAGTACACCCAAGAAACCCTAGTCCTGGGGGACTTTAACATAGATTGGGGCTCCTGTTCATCAAAATCCCCCTCCATTCATATCAACCTCCATGCATTCACTCAAACCATAGTCACCCCTACTAGATATGGCAAACACTCCCAAAAAGAGAGAGTATACTGGACTGGATACTTGTAAACAGTAACCCCCTAATGTACTTTGCAGGTACCCTCCCAGATGATCTAAGTGATCATCTCCTGATCTATATAATTAAACAAAAAGCTATTACCCCACAACAACCCTTGTTCAGGAAAGTTAGAACCAAAAGAGACCTTGATCCTGCTAAACTTCAACTGGAACTTAAATCCTGCAACTGGACTATACTAAAGCATCTCCCCTTAGATGAAGCTGTAACCTATTTTAACAACAAATTTATTGAAATCCTAAACCTACATGCTCCTGCCCACCTAATAAGAACAAAAGGTAATAACGTACCTTGGCTTTCCAAAGATACAAAAACAAAAATTAACAGTAGAAATAAACTATGGGCTACCTGGCGATCTACCAAAAATCCCCGTGATCACAATAAATATAGACATGCACGGAATGAAACAAAAAGACTTGTCCTACTGGATAAAAAACACTACTACTGTAGGCTAGAGATGAATAATCAAAACAATCCTCAAAAATTCTGGGCTGGGATCAACAAATTACTGTATCCAGGTAAAACATCAACACCCAACCCAGCTGCCAACTCAAATCAAACCCCAGAACAGGTTGCAGATAGTTTCAATCATCCAGCTGCCAACTCAAATCAAACCCCAGAACAGGTTGCAGATAGTTTCAATCATTTCTTTACTGAAACTATTCAAGCTCTAGCCACCCAACTACCTCAAAGTTCCCTTGATGAAATTAACACTAAATCTAACAGCCAAAATCTATTCTGCCTTCAGCCTGCATCAACCTCCTTTATATGCAAGCTAATCAAAAAACTAAAACCCACCACCCTATCTGCTGACCAACTCCCAGCTGAATATATACAAATGACAGCAGATGCTATTGCCTTTCCAATCTCTATCCTAATCAACCGGACCATATCTGAAGCCAAAATTCCCAATATCTGGAAAACATCTTATGTTATTCCATTACATAAAGGAGGTCCCTCTACCGAATACTCCAATTATAGGCCCATAGCCATGCTCTCCCCACTTGCTAAGATCATGGAGAAATGTTTACATAAACAACTTATGCAACATTTACTCCAGAACGACCTGATGGCTAATACCCAACATGGCTTTCGGCCACATCATAGTACAACCACTGCCCTACTGTCCTTTACTAACACCATTAATAATAACCGCAACAACAACCACACCTTGTCTGCCCTCTTCCTACATCTTTCCAAGGCTTTTGACATGGTGGACCATCAACTAATGATTACAACCCTGCAAACTCTCAGTCTACATCCCAGTGCCCTTCTCTGGTTTAAATCCTATCTCAATGACAGGCAATAAGCAGTGCTCTGGCAGAATAAGCTCTCTCAAATCTATTACCCAACACTATTGGAGTTCCACAAGGCTCCATACTAGGACCACTACTGTTTTCCATCTTTATTAATGATCTCCCTACTATCATACCAAACATCAGCTGTATCCAATATGCTGTTGACTCCACTCTGATCTGCTCAGCCACATCTCCAGATGACCTAAAAATGGATACTCAGGCTACTTTTACTGTTATAGAAAACTGGCTATCCAAACCCTGCCTACTACTAAATCCCAAAAAAAACAAAATGCTCATATTTCCACCAACCCAAAGGTCTATACCCTACTCCTTTACCATACAAGCTAATGATGGGACAGTCATTTCCCCGGACCCCAATACCAAACTACTAGGTGTCACTATAGACAATTACTTAAAATTTGACCTCTATGTAAGCCAGACAATCAAAACCATCAACAAAAAACTTGGTTCACTCTACAGAGTTAAAACCTTCCTCACCCCCATAGCTAAAATAGCCATTGCACGCTCGCACCTACTCTCAACACTCCTATATGCCTCCCCCTTCTAGCAAACGTAAGTAAATCTGAACTAAATAGACTTACTACCTGCTATAATCACATTGCCAGGTTTGCTACGGGCTCTCCTTTCAGAACCCACCACTGCATTAACCTCAAACAGCTCGGATGGTTGGAATTTCCCAATCTTGTCAAGTATAACTTTCTAATATTGGCTAATAAAATCCTAAAGAACCCAAATAATACTCCAGCCATTAGTAACTACATCCTCCCCCATAAAAACACAAGACTGCTACGTTCATCCAATAAGTTACAAATACAAACAACTTAAATTAACAATGCTGCTTGCATGGCCCTATTTGCAAATTCTGTAAGCAGAATCTGGAACAAACTTCCAGGTGCCATTACCATGCTCTCCTCCACAGGCCTATTCAAGGACTCAATTAAACAACATCTGGAACTAAAATGGATATGCCACTCTGACAAGCCTGACTAAATCAACATAATGTATGTAATTACGTATCTAATCTGATATTGTTATCTACTGCTAACCTCAAAATGGACATTTGTAACACTGACTGTCTGAATGTACTTCTACCTGTATTCCCTTCTTAACTACACCTATAACTAAAATTATAATATTATATATAACCAATGCTTTTCTTTTTTTCTCAACTGCTTTTTGTTCTTGTATTGTGTCTGGAGCTTATCTCCCTGGGCCTCCGCTGAAAATGGACTTTGATTCCAGTCAGACTAACCCGGTCAACAAATGTAAAATTAAATAAATAAATAAATAAATAAATAAAATAAAATAACCACTTACACTGAGAGAGGGCTGACAGCAGGTGTTTTAGAACCTGGTCTGTGTAGTAAGCCTTTTTTATAGATAGGCTTTACACCAAAGTAGGTCACTTACACTGAGAGCAAGTGTTTTGGAATCAGGGCAGACTTACACAGAGAGCAACTTTTTTGGAATCTGGCAATTAAGTATAAATGTGTACTCTGTATTATTAATTACACAATAACAGGTCATTTTATTGAAAAACAAGCATGCTGTTTGGACAGCCCAAACAGCGTGCCTGTTGTAAATTCACCATATGCCAACAGAAAAAAAGTCTGGCCGTTAAAGAACCATTCAGGGGCCAGATTTTTCTGTTGGAGTATGCTACGGAGAGCCAGTGCAAATCAGAAGAAAAATCAGATACATTCTCAAAACTAAAACAAAACAGAAATGTACTTGATTTATCTTCTTTTTTTGCACTGTCCCTCCATAAATCTTGGCAGACTCTTGTACCTTTCAATTGTACAAATCTTCGCAGAATATCCACATTTCTGCCTCAGTTTTCCACATAAAACAGAAACAGAGATTGTCTTTTCTCTGTTGCTACTCTTCCAAAAAAAAAAACCAGTGGACATTCCGTTCTTTGTTGCTTGTCTTCAACTGCATTGATGCACTGTGCAAATGTGGGAATGTAACTGCCATACACATGTGCAGTACATCAAAAATGCTGAAGAATGGGAAACAATGCGGATGAACACTATGGCACCATTATGCAAAGACATTATTGAAGAAAGGTAAGCAATGTCTTTGTTAAATAATGTCATTGTACAACAGCAGTAATCCACAATAGTGTGTAGGTATATCAGGATTTATACAAGGTTGGCTTTAATTGCTCAGGCTCCACCCTCATGAACAAATCATGCCAACTGTGGGTAAACTCTCAACATGCCCACACCCACTTGTGGGTTATTGCTTGAGTATAGGCAGAAATTTACAATTTTTCAAGGAAAATTCCTTTAGATTTTGGTGGATATAACTTTGTCAATATGTTTTTCTGAAGATCACAGTGACAACATTGTATGGCAGACAAAAAGGAGACATGAAAGAGTACAGCATTTTTCAAGCAATGTTAATAAATAAATACTGTCACAGATGCATTTATTTTGCTATTAAATATGTAAGCATTTGTTCATTTTATTTTGTATGGCATTAACTAAGAGATGACAAGTCATGAACTCTGTTTTTCTCTTTTGGTATTAAAAACAAGCACTATTAAAGGGTCTAAACACCACAAACAAGCACTTTTTAATATTTTACATTTATTTCAATGAAAACAAATATTGTATGTAAGAATCATTGAACAACCTGTATGCCATCACTGCATTTACAGAACTATTTTCATCTTTAAAATAGTAGACATTTGAGAGGTCTTTTAACATGAAATATGTGCAAGAGCTTTGCAGAGCAGCAAAAAGGGATTCTTCAAACCATCAGCTTAACTACATCTGGACTGATTTATTTTTATATACAAATTAAAGGAAATGATCTGTTACAACAATGCAAAATTAATGACCTAAGAAACAACTTAAGCAGTTTCAGAACTTTCAATAATTTGTGCCAGCATAGGTCTTATGAGGAAGTAGTCAGAAAGGGACACGTTTCCCTAAATATGCACAGTTTGCAGTAATAGGCACATTCACAGGCCTACCTGAAATTTTAAGGGACTGAATTAATCTAAAAATACTCACAGGAGCAGCTGATAATTTAAGATTACCTACAAAGACAAAATGATAGACTCTTAAATGCAACACTGAAAGAAGAAGTCCTTAAGGCACCATCATCGGTAGCCAGATAAAGCATTTTGCAAATTATGAAAAACAAAGGCTGAAAACCAAGTGGAAGAAACCTGCCAGCTAAGTAACTACAGCCTTTTTGCTGATGACACAAAAATAGCGTCATAAGTGAAGTATTAGAGAAAGACCCCAGCAGAGGATTTGCGATGAGCAAGAGAATAAACAGGTGGCAGCTGATGCCGAATGGAAAACTGAATGCAAAGTATTGCACTTGGGTCACAACTACTCCGGTGGGAAGTAAGAGCTGAGTGAAGTGGAACTGATAATAACAGAGAAGGAAAATGACCAGGGAGTATTGATCATAACTGGATTAGACCACCAGGAAGAGAGTGTGACATGGCAGTGGCAAAAAAATATATATAGGACATGTCCTCAATGGCAATAGAGTTCAGAAGGAAGGAAAGAAGTAATGCTTATAAATACTTGGCCTTGGCCAAATCATACTATTAGTAGTGTATGCAGCTCTGCAGATCATACAAGGACATCAGGGTGCAGGAAGGAAATTAAGAGAAAGCTTCTAGAAAGACCCATGGAACAGGGGGAAAAGAATATGGCCGGGGCTAGAAGAGTTAGAATGCTTTTCACCTAAAACCAGAGGAGACAGTGTGACTTGGTACTAGTCACTCACAAGATCATGCCAGGGAACTATGAGGGTGTCATTTAGAACAGGAAGGGTGGGGGTGGGTTCTACAAGCAAATGTCTGTAGGGGTTAACAACTCCCTAGATTATTTTTTCACAGAGAGATTTGTGGGCCCATTTAATAGACAAGTGGAATTGGTGATTGACAAAGAATCCACAGAGGCATCTGAGAGGTGATGGAAGAGTTAAAAAAGAATACATACATACATGCATACAAATATTTCAAGCATGGGCATTAATGCCCTTCTAGCTTGTCAGTATACCAAAACACTTGTTCCCATAATGTGTCCAGGCTGTTCTGACTGGCTGAGAACCAATTAGTACACTTCTCATTCCTACAGAATCTTTTACATATGTTGTCTGATGATAGGCTAATAGTAGTTGTTGATAACCCCAAACATTCCCACAGGTAGTTGTCTCTAAATGCCCTATATACTTGAATAAAATCTCCTCTTAGATACCTGTAAGAGACACTGTACAAGTTCAGATATTTTAGTCTTTCATAATATCTTAAACTTTCACATCCATGGATGTCCTTGGTATATTTATGCTGTACTCTTTCCAGTTTACTCATGCTTGTTTTCTTATAGGGTTTCCATATTGTCATTCCATACTCAGGTTTGGGTCTAATATAACTTCATCATTTTTGTTTCCTAGACTTTATAAATCTTTTTATACAACCTAGAGTTCTATAACTATCATTAACCATTTGGGTGATATGATTAGAAAAACTCGTAGCTGAATCTACCCATATACCCAGGTCCTTAAATGAGTCTACAGTTTCAATCACTGTGTGCTGTATTAAATATTCACCTTTCAAATTATGTCTCCCAAATCTCATGTGCTTAGTTTTTGATGTATTTATCAGCATATTATTCTCCTGTGCTCAATGGTCAATTTAGGC